>NW_016807233.1:19112-65410 GCF_001698545.2 Rhinopithecus bieti | reverse complement strand
TTTTGAGATGGAGTCTTGCTCTGTCGCCCAGGCTGGAGCGCAGTGGCCGGATCTCAGCTCACTGCAAGCTCTGCCTCCCGGGTTCACGCCATTCTCCTGCCTCAGCCTCCTGAGTAGCTGGGACTACAGGCGCCCGCCACCTCGCCCGGCTTGTTTTTTGTATTTTTTAGTAGAGACGGGGTTTCACTGTGTTAGCCAGGATGGTCTCGATCTCCTGACCTTGTGATCCGCCCGCCTCGGCCTCCCAAAGTGCTGGGATTACAGGCTTGAGCCACCGCGCCCGGCCAGCACATGTTTTTTTTTTCATAGACTCTTCCTCCATCTTCATGCTCCAACAGGGCTGTGGCACAGATCCCATTCTGGGGTGTCGGTTCATTATCCCTCAGGGAGTTGTTCAGTGTTTCTCCAGTCCTAGGTTGTCATATGTTCCTCTTTCATGGTTGTCTTTCTCATGTGGATGGAATATATCTTTAGGATCCTGTTAAGAAAGGGGACCTAGAATGTTTGAATTTCTGCATTTTAAGCTATATTTTCTTAACACTTTAATCCAATGATAGTTTGGCTAGGCATAAAATTTTAGGGGTGAACAAAATTTTTTTTTTATTTTAATACTCTTTTTTATTAGCTTTACTAATACATAATTTACTAGCAATAATGATCACCCATTAAAAAAGATACAGTTTTATGATTTTGGTAACTGTATGCAACTGTGTAATAACTACTACCATCAAGATACAAAACAGTCCTATCACTCTAAAACAATTCCTCACGCCCCTCTGTATTTGAACCTCAGGCAGCCAGTGCTCTGCTTTGTGTCATTACAGTTTTGCCTTTTCCAGAACTTCATATAAAAGGAATCACACAGTACATAGACTTTTGTGTTTAACTTCTTATTTAGTATGTTTTGTGATTCATCCATGTTGTCGTACATGCTAATATTTCATTTCATTTTATGGCTGAGTAGTATTCCCTAGTATGGATATACTGCAACATCCCTTCAACAACTGATAGACAATTTATTTGCATCCATATTGAGATTTTATTAATCATTCCGCAACAAATATCAGCATACAAGTCTTTGTGTGCACATATGTGTTTATTTCATTTCTTTTTCTATGAGTGGTATTGCTAGGTCACATGGCAAGTTTGTACTTAATTGTATAAGAAATGGCCAAACTGTTTTCCAAAGCGGCTGTGCCAGTTTGCATTTGTGCCAGCAATGCATGAGATTTTTAGTACTTGCCCATCCTTGTCAATACTTGGCACTGTTTCTTAAGACTGAATTGTTCTTCTTTATTGTATAGCTTCCATTATTGCTGAAGAGGAATCCAACACCATTTTCATTTCCAATCCTTTGTGCTGTAGTTTTTGGTCTAAAAGCCTTAAGGTTCTCCTCTTTAGCTCCAGTTTTCTGAAAATTTACACGGATTGCATTGAGGTAAGTGTCTTTCATCCATTTGTACTGGGTGTTTAAAGGTAACTTTCCAACTGGAGTCTTGTGTCCTTCAGTTCCTGGAAATATTCCTAAATTATTTACTTGGTAATTTATTCCCCTCCATTGTTCTCTGAAGTTACTTTCTAGAATATCTGTTATGTGGATGTTGGCTTCCTAGAATGATCCTTTCATTTTGTTTATTATTCTTTCCCATTTTTCATCTCCCTGTCACTTTGTCTTACTAGCTGGAAGATTTCTTTTTTCAATTTTGCCTTTCAATGCATCTATTTTCATTTTGACCTGATATTTTAGTTTCCTATGTCTGTTTTAGTTGCTTGAATCCAATTTTTTTATAATCACACTTTATTCTGATTTTATTTAAAAAGTATCTACTTATAGCTATTATGATATTAATTATGGTTTTTTCCCCGAAAGATACATTATCCTCCCTGCATCATCTCTTTTTTTCTATTTTTTATTTCTTAGAGTTTGTCTTTCCCTTCATGTTAGGTAAGTGATTCTCAACTGGTTTGGGGGTAGACAGATATTTCATCTTCAATATATATTTATCAATAGCTGGAAATAGTTTGAATTGTCACAACAGGCGTGGGTACTGCTAGCATCTCGCGGGTGGAGGCCAGGGATGTTGCTGAGCATTTTACTTACAATGCACAGAATAGCCTCCTGTGATGGTTAATACTGAGTATCAACCTGTTTGGATTGATGGATGCAAAGTATTGATCCTGGGTGTCCGTAGGGGTGTTGCCAAAGGAGATTCACATCTGAGTCCGTGGATGGGGAGAGGCAGACCCAACCTCAATCTGGGTGGGCACAATCTAATCGGCTGCCAGTGCAGCTGGAATAAAGCAGGCAGAAGAACGTGGAGGAACTAGACTGGCTGAGTCTTCTGGCCTTCTTCTTTCTCCCGCGCTGGGTGCTTCCTGCCTGCGAACATTGGACTCCAAGTTCTTCAGCTTTTGGGCTCTTCGACCTACACCAGTTGTTTGCCGGGGCCTCTTGGGACTTTGGCCACAGACTGCAGGCTGCACTGTCTGCTTCCCTACTTTTGAGGTTTTGGGACTCAGAGTGGCTTTCTTGCTCCTCAGCTTGCAGAAGGCCCATCATGGGACTTCACCTTGTGATCATGTGAGTCAATGCTCCTTAATAAACTGCCTTTCATATATACATCTATCCTATTAGCTCTGTCCCTCTAGAGAACCCTGACTAATACACCTTGCCATAGTAAAGGATTTTCCAGTCCCAAATCACAATAGTGCTGAGGTTGAGAAACCCTGTGCTTGTAGATGCTTTTGTGAAATGTCTGCTGATAGTTCATATTTAAACGGCAGTGTACTTCAAAGTATCTGTGGGTGAGGCTTACTGACTGGTGGCTTCAAGGTAGGGAGGTTTGGCTGGGTCTTTCCATTGCTACGTTTGGATCATTGTTAGGGCTCAGGAGAAATCCTCGAAGTCCTAGCGTGAGTGTGTAGCAGAAAGAGTACAAGTCTGGCAGCGCATGCGCTCTGAACTGAAGGGGTTCAGGGGTCTTACCATTTAGTGTGTTCATTTTTATTGATTCTCTTCACCTCAGTGATGCCTCTGCTTCAGTCTCTCTAGAGAATGAACTTTAGTCTCATGCCGGGTGGAGGTGGACAGCTTGGGGGGTAACTGCCTTTACACAGACTTTCAATCAATGCTCCTGTTTTTGGGAACACCTGCTCCCCAATGTCCCCCTGAGCTCTAACCTGTGTCCATCCTCTCTGCGGGTCATTCCTTCTTTCAGCGTTGGTTTTCCCCAGTAGCTGCCATATACCCTTTAAATTCTCTTTAGGTGCTCATCCCACTGCCAGCTGCTCCCTAAAGTCTTAGCAGATGATCTCACCTCCCCTGTTACTGAGCAGACTGAAGCCATTCCAACATAAATCCTAATTTCACTCCTCTTATGGACAGGGTGGCTTAGCCTCATCTCTCTTCTCGCTCCTGTTTATGAAGAAATATCTGTTCCCTTATAAAGGTACCCTGTTGCCCTCTGTGCCAGATCACTCATCTCCCAGCTGTCCGGAAAAGCTACTCCGCAGTTCTCCTCCTTTTCGTGAGCATTCAGTTCCTTCCACATCGTGGTCCCTGTTCTCCCTGTAAAAATATGGTCAGGTCTACTCTGCCTTTAAAAACAAAGTCATTCCATTACTCTGGTATTTCCTAAGACTCCTGTCCTTCTCCTCACAGCCAATTTTCTTTAAAAAAGTTGTCTGCATTTTGGAAAAAATTGCCCACCTGCCATTTGTGGGCTGGCCTTCCCTTCCTTCCCTCCAAATGTCACTGGTGATAATCCTGGCTGAGGATTGTCTGGAGGACAATCCTAGAGTTCCCTATCCTCTTGTCACTATGTTTCCTCTCTGCTGGTTTCTTCTCTCCTCATTGTTGGGTGTTCCTTTCCTGCTGCGCACTGATAAATGGAAGAGTCGCTCTGGGCACCACACTCCCCTTATTCCTTCTCTGCGGGATAATCGTAGGCAGACTCATGGTTTCTACGCAGTTGGCTCCCAGATCTCCATCAGCAGGTTCCTGGTTTGACATGCTCAGGTTCCCTATGAGGCATACCTGAGGGAAGGAGCCCTGTGATTTTAGATTATGTGGGTATATTAATCATATGTGTATTTCTTGAATTTTATGAAGCTTTGCTGTTCTGGGGCCTGGAGACACGACTCCTTCCAGGGCTAGCGAATTCCCAACATAGCAAACATTTTCCCTGCAAACACGCCTTTCATGTGCAAAACAATAAAACCAAAGCCCAAATCACCAACCACCTCTTTTATCAAACTCTCATATACCAAGCCAATATTTTCTGTGCCCTACATTGTCCCCAAGGTCAAGTACTGGACAACTAGACACCACCTCTCTAGCCCAGAGCCTGCTGAAATTATTCAAACTATCCCGTCCTAAACTTGCTCAAACTTATCTGCTCTGCTTCACCGTGGAAACCATCATGAGGGCTCTGGGCCAGGATTTCCCCAGCCTCCCGGCTGGTCCTGCATGGCATGGTGAACTCCCTTCTCTTGGGAACTGCGAGGAAATCGTGGCCATAGCCGAAGCAGTGGGGGGTGGGGGGAGGGGGGAAAGACAGAAGTCAAAATATTGCTGCAATGGCTACATGCATAAGGGCAGAGCGTGGCATGCCGTGTCAACCTGCTGTGGCTTCCTGGTGGGCTCACATTGCCAGGTGTGGAAAATAGCCTCTCACCTCCGAGAAATTATTCGGCATTTCTGCCCTTCCTCCACATCACACCTTCATTTTGTTCTATCTTAATTTGGGAACTTTTGTTTTTTTTTTTTTTTTTACTCCTAAGCTATTCACATACTTCTGCTTGCCAAATTACTCTGAAATTACATTTCATTGTCCATCTGTAGATGTAGACCAAAGCAATATGGTCTTTCATTCTTTTTAAGTTCAAAATAAAAGCCTAGTGTGTATTCTGTGATTTAGTACACAAAGGAGCAAGCAACCTCTTTGAAGCCCCGCACTTGCTCACGTGCTCATTAAGCTGCTCTTGGATGGAGTCTCGTGGCTTAGGTGCTGGGTCCTGCCACACATAATAGTCACCTGGGAAGCTCTGCAAAAGCACCATTGTTTGGGCTCCTCCTTTGGACCAATTATAGGGCTTGGGCATCAGGATTTTCAAAAGCTTTTCAAGAGATTCAAATGTGCTGCCAGCGCTGAGAACGAACGTTCCAGTTGGGTTTTGTTCTCTGCTTTTCTGTGCTTTTTTGGCCAAAACTTAGATCTTTCTCCAGAGGTTTTCAGACTTTAGTGTATATTGGAATCACCTGGAGGGATCTGGGAGGCTCACCCTCAATATTTTTGATTCAGTAGGTGTGGGGTGGGGCCTGAGAATGTGCATTTCTAACAAATACCCAGTTGATGCTGATACTGCTGGTCCACACTTTGAGAACCACTGCCTAACTCTGCCTAAGGGTGTTCCTCTTCTAGGATCTGTTTCTCTGAGTTAGGGTAATCAGTTAGTCTCCATTTCAGCAGTAAAAGTCCTATGTTCTGGGAAACCATCAGCCCCTGGAAAACTGGGATAGTTTGTCCCCAAAAAGACATGTCCACACCCTAATCCCCAGAACCTGTCAATGAGACCTTACTTGGGAAAAGGCAGAGACCCCAGACCCTGTCTCTGCATATGTAATGAAGTTAGGAATCTCGAGATGAGATTATCCTGGCTTATCTGGGTAGGCCCTAAATCCAATGGCAGGTGTTCCTATAAGAATGACACAGAGGAAGATTATGCAGACAGAAGAGAAGGCGACCATGTGACCACAGAGGCAGAGAGTGTGGAGAGACAGTCCCAAGCCAAGGAATATTCCCAGACCCAATCAAGGGTCAGGCTGTTTATTCTCGCAGCCTTGTAACGAGATGTAGATGAACTGGGAAAGAAGAAAGTTTATTTCTGTAACCAGGGACAGGGAGAAGGCCAGGAAAATATCACCAGGTCAACTCAAAATCACAAAGTTTTCCGGAGCTTATATACCTTCTAAGCTATATGTCTATGTGTAAGTAGACATATAGCTTACACGTAGCATTCATCCAAAGACATGTAGCATTCATCCAAAGATAAAAGTGATTAACTTCTAATCTATAACTAAAGTCTGAGTCCTGAAGACCTTCCTCTGGAGCCTCAGTAAATTTACTTAATGTTGATGGGTCCAGGTGCCAGGGGTGATTACCCTTATCTTGTCACCTGCTAAATCATGGAGGTTTGGGAAGTTCCTTTAGTCCCTCAATAAAACTTGTTTGTGAAGGTTTGGAGAGATTCTTCAGATGCACAATAAAACTTGTTTAATCCTAAACAGGTCTTGTTAAGAATTCCTTCATTATCTTGTCATGCTTCAAGGCCCAGGAAAGGCCTGGGCAAAACTCTTGGTGGGTTTTTGTTACATTCCAGTCTTTGTATAAGGTTGCTGGCTCTTTCAGCCTTCTTTTCTTTTTTTTTTCTTGAGACAGAGTCTCGCTCTGTTGCCCAGGCTGGATTGCAGTGGCGCGATCTCGGCTCACTGCAATCTCCGCCTCCCAGGTTCAAGCAATTCTCCTGTCCCAACCTCCTGAGTAGCTGGGACTACAGGTGCCCACCACCACGCCCGACTGATTTTTATATTTTTAGTAGAGATGGGGTTTCACCATATTAGTCAGGCTGGTCTCGAACTCCTGACCTCGTGATCCACCTGCCTTTGTCTCCCAAAGTGCTGGGATTATAGGTGTGAGCCACCATGCCCAACCTCTTTCAGCTTTTAATATTTAACTTAACCACTCAGTCAGTGCTGGAACCGTTGTCATGGAGGCCTGTGCAGCTGGTAGTGAGACCTTGCCTGCCACAGGAATGCGGGTGGCCACCTGCTGAAACTGTTGTCGTGGAGGCCTGCCTGTTCAGCTGATAGTGAAACCTGGCTTGCCACCGGAATGCGGGTGGCCACCAGAGGCTGGAAGAGACGAGGAATCCATTCTCCCCTAGATCCTTTGGAGAGAGCATGGTCTTACTGATATCTTAACTTTGGATTTCTTCTGCAGAACTGTGAGAGAATACATGTCTGTTATTTTAAGCCACTGGGTTTGTGGTAATCTGTTATAGCAGCTCTAGGTAACTAATACCATCCACCTAACTCACCACTACTATTCTAGAGGGATATTGGGGGCAGTTTCCACCTCTCCTGCCTATCAAAAGTGAGATGTTCTGAAAATGTGTGGCCTTCACAAAGACTAGCTGATTGACTAATGAGTCTATAAAAACACTTCCCAGAAAGAACAGTCTAGAAACCAATGAAGCACAGCTAATCTGATCTATTACGAGTACGGAACACTATCTACAGTAGGTCATTAAGCAGCCAATGATGTAAATAAAAACTCTATTAATATTAAATGTGCCACTTTGGTTTGCAGGACGCAGCAGACCGACAATCGTAGGCGGCCTGTAGGAAGTGCTCTAGAGTAACTGTGCTCAGGGTGCAGAGAGAGACCTGGTGGCATTGTCGAGGAAAGACGGCAATGTTAGAGCCCAGTGTGGATGGCCTTTCCGTGTTCTGCGAAGGCGCTGGCAACTCCACAGAGCTGGAAAGGCTGGGCCATGAACAGGGCTCACCCTGTCAACTCCAGTTACCTCCAGGAACTGTGGCCAAAATGCTTAGAAGAGGAAGGGCCAGAAACACATGGAAAGCTCCAGAAGTGTCAGATTGGCCTCCTCAGCCCTGGGCTGGCTCCACTCTGGAAAACCAGGTGTGAGTCTATTTGGGGCCCCAGACTAGGGTGCTCTGTTTTCCCCATTTCTTCTGGCTGTTCAGCTGCTGCCTCTGAGGGGTTTCTGGCTCCTACACCTTTGCTGAAGTTTGAGTCATGATTTTCTCTTGATGCTCGTCTTTTGGACTGTTCGCTGACGTCCCACTGTGTGAATGATCTTCTTCAGGTTGCCTGAACTTAGTGCCCAGCATATGCTGTGATGTATTCTACTTATAAAAAGAAAGCTCATCCGTTGTCTGATAAGAATATATTTCTGCCTACAGAGATTACAAATTATTTTATTTTATTTTTTGAGACAGGGTCTAGCTCTGTTGCCCAGACTGGATTGCAATGATGAGATCTCAGCTCACTGCAAACCTGCAACCTCTGCCTCCTGGGCTCAAGCAATCCTCCCACCTCAGCCTCTGGAGTAGCTAGCACCACAGGTGCATGCTACTACAACAGTCTAATTTTTTTTTTTTAGAAACAGGGTCTCGCTCTATCGCCCAGGCTGGCCTCAAACTCCTGAGCTCAACCCATCTGCCTGCCTTGGTCTCCCAAAGGGCTGGGATTACAGCCATGAGCCACAATTCCTGGCCTAAAAATGGTTTTAAAAGTTTACCCTGCATATAATAAAGCAGTCTTGAACTAGGAGACTTCAAACCAAAAGTGCTACGTAGCTCAGGTCATAGCATTTACAGTGCAGCTCATGAAGCACAAATGAAGAAGAACACTGACTTCATTGCGATGGGCTATTTATTATAAACTCCCATTCCTTTTAGGCCAAGTAGAGCTGTATAAGCTGTTTTGTCTGTAGCTGATTAGTTCAGAATCATCTTAAGTTTTGTTTACAGTTAAAGCTAGCATTGCAAGGAAATCAGGATGGTTTAAGCGTTAGTTATGTGGCTGTGGGCAGTAGGCCCAGAGGTATAGCCGAAGAGTGACCTCTGTTTTCTCTTTTTAAATATTCTCAATATATGAATTTAAGGTTTACAACATGTTGCTTTGATGTCTGTGTCCATAGTGCAGTCATTACCACAGTCATGTAAATCAACATATCCATCACCTTACATAGTTCTTTTTTTTTTTTTTTTTTGTAGTAAGAGTATCAAAAATGGACACTTTTTAGCAGTCCTCAAGTTGTATTAGATTTCTAGGGTAATACATCCCAGCTAACTGCATCTTGATATGCTTCCACATCTCCACATTCCTACCAAGCCCCCACTGCTGGTAATCAACTTTCTACTCTGTTTGTATGTATTTAATTATTATTTCTGTATTCCACATATAAGTGAAATCAAGCGGTATTTTTTTTTCCCTGTCTGGCTTATTTTACTTAGCATAATGTCCTCTAGGTTCATCCATATCACTGCAAATGGCAGACTGTCTTACAAATTATTTAAGGGCAAGAGTCAGTCTATCTGCTTTTCCTCATTTTCAACACACCCAGGCCTCTTGTGTCTCCACACAGTGGGATCTTCACTGGCACAGGCTTATCCCGTTTTCCACCATTTAAAAATTATTATTGAGTCTAAATATTATCGAAAACTTTCTGGTTCAGCTTTGAATTGAAAGGGGCCCCCAAATGGATCTCAGCCGCTGTCTATTAAATGTTCCAAAACACGAGGCGAGAGAATCCACACACCGTACCTGGGAGAGGGTGCTGTGGTCACAGGAAAAGCTCAGTACCTGGCACGTCTGCAGACACTCAATGACTTTGCTGAATGAATGCAGCCAGCAGCACCTGGTAGTAGAAATACATAGAAGCATTTTGCATGACAGAGAGAATCCATTTGGAAACTCAACTTTTGCAGTGATGGTTGTTATCGGACTCAGTTTTGGAGACCGTAAAAGAGAAATTCTAAGTTGTGTTTAATGTCATGTGCAGCCCAGGACATGACCTGACCAAAGGCTTCAAATGTGTTTGGAATCTGGTGTTTCAGTCTAAAAATTCACATAAACGTTGCATTCAATTCTCTAGGACTTGCACTTTACTCACCAGGGAATGAAATCGATTTTTCAGGAAGATCCGTCATGCTTGCTTTGTGACTTTCTCACTCCTTCACTGCTGGGTACTCTAGAATTCAAGGTTCTCATGCATAGCTCTTCAATGTGGCTGGCTCATAGAACAATTGTAGGTAATTTTGTTAAAACAGTAATTTTAAAGAGGGAGTGTGTTCAACATAGTTTATAAAATGTAAAAGATGTAAGATCCAGTACATAGTTCTGGCCATCTCTACAGCTAGCTATGAAGGATGATCTTAGAGAAAATTTAAAGTGCTTATTGCTAAAAATAGAAGCAACCTGTCAAGATGCACTGGGTTATTGTAACAGGCTCTGCAACCTCTTCTCAAAAAAGTAGAATTGTTAGTAGGCTAAAATGCTGTGGGATTTTAATACACAGGTTTACCACTGAAGCTTTTAATTTGCGATGGCTAACATAAAAATCATCTGCTGTTGACACTTTAGAGGATGGTTTCTTTGGGATTTATTTATAATTTTATTGAAAAGTTGCAGTATAGGGAAAAAGAGTGACTGTTTCTGAATGTTGTTGAAATTACTCTATGCAAAGACCTTAAACTGGAGAAAGAAGAGGAGCTTAAAGAGAAAATAGAAAACCTCCCATCAATGGGATGATGATTTCGAAAACTAAAAATTTTGTATCAGTCACTTTGGTGCAAAATTACACAGATTCTCTGTTGGTTCCTGATAAATTTCAATTGGATTTGTTTTGGTATTTTATTACTCAGTCCCAAATCCAAAGGGAATTTCATAAAATTAATTTGTTCCCTTCCCCACCACCCCACCAACAAAAGCCCCCAAACGCAATGTTGTATCCAAGGCTAGTCAGGCTTCCTGCTGATAAAAGCTGATCATGTTCTTCTAGCTATTGTTCCAGGGAACTATTTCTAGAAGCTTGGGAATGTCTTTAAAACTTAGAGGCTCAAGCCAATGTCGTGTAAATGAAACTAAGCTTATGAAGAATTAGTTTCTTTCTACTTTTTGGCACCCTCAGTAAACAGTGCAGCCCAGATTTTTTTTTTTTTTTCCTCACAATGTCTGACCTTGGGAAGTTATGGTACATGACAGAATAAAACAAAATAGAAAGAGTATTTTAAAAATATTATGTGAGCCTGCTAACTCTTGGTTTTAAATGTAGATGTTGGCTTCTAAGCAACTAATTTTAAAAAACTTAAAGATAGGAAACTAAGTTTTATGAAAAGAAGTGCTACTTCTGAGGTTAGAAGAGTTAAAATTATCTAAGGATGAAGATATTTCTATGAATGTGTGGCTAAACTTTGAGGGGTATCTGATACACCTTTTGCGAACTGACTCTCAAAGTGACATACAACTGTACATTTGCTGAATACTCCCGCCCATAAGGTATAGATCACCATTAAGCAAATATACAACTTCTCTTTTTTTTTTTTGAGACGGAATTTCTCTCTTGTTGCCCAGGTTGGAATACAATGGTGCGATCTCGGCTCACCACAGACTCCGCCTCCCAGGTTCAAGTGACTCTCCTTCCTCAGCCTCCCAAGTAGCTGGGATTATAGGCAAGCACCACCATGCCCAGCTAATTTTTGTATTTTTAGTAGAGATGGGGTTTCTCCATGTCGGTCAGGCTGGTCTCAAACTCCCAACCTCAGGTGATCCACCTGCCTTGGCATCCCAAAGTGCTAGGATTACAGAGGCAAATATACAACATTTTTAACAGGTAAGGCAGGGTGGAAGTTTTCTCTAAGTTGTATCCAAAATATGTTTCCGTCAGTGTTGGTGTTTATGAATAAGCCGAGCAGTCACATGAAATGGGATGTTCTTTCTTGCTTCTTTTTTTGAAACTTGCTGACCTCATGTGTTTTCCACCTCAAATTTCAAGAGTCAGGTGGATTTTCTTTCTTTCTTTCTTTTTTTTTTTTTGAAGTTCACATTCTGCCAGTTTGTGTATTTTGGCTGGGACTCAAAATAAAATAGGCAGGCATTTATTAAATACAGTGACTTTTCAAAACTGTTATTTCTGTATTTTATTTTAACAATTTGAATAGAAATTTTAAAAGAATGCTTCGTGTTAGCAAGAAAGCTTACAGAATGAAACTTTTCTTAAAAATTTGAATTTAACAACCCCAGAAAACACTGCATTTTAGCTTAAGTCAGGGACCCAAGGAGAGGAGAGGAAATAGAGGGATGAAATAATGTGTCTGACTTGGGTCCTACCTCAGATGTAGGGAAACACGGTAACAGTTTTCAACCCTTTTGGCATCAAAAATCATCACTTGTATTTCAGTTCAGTTCAGAAACTGTCATTCATGGCCTTTTTCTGGGTCTTATAAGCACTTAGAGCTACTCTGCTTACAAGGAGGGCAAATTCCTCACCTGGGCTGTGACCTTTGGTCTCTTTCACTCCCTCACTCTCACTGCTTTTATTTTCATTTATTAAATTCACCTCTGTGTGTGTCCACATGCATGTGCAGTTTTTTTTTTCCCTAGTCTTGATGTTGAGCTTCTAGATGCTGCTAGAGAAAGATACTCAATAATGGATATTTTGTGTGTTTGTTTGTTTTTGAGACAGGGTCTTGCTCTGTCCCCCAAGTTGGAGTGCATTGGTACCATTTTGGCTCACTGCAGTCTCTGCCTCCTGGTTTCAGGTGATTCTCCCACCTCAGCCTCCTGAGTAGCTGGGACAACAGATGTGCACCACCATGCTGGGCTAATTTTTGTATTTTTAGTAGAGACAGGGTTTTACCATGTTGGCCAGGCTGGTCTTGAACTCCTGACCTCAAGTGATCTGCCCACCTTGGCCTCCCAAAGTGCTGGGATTACAGGCGTGAGCCACCATGCCTGGCCAACCATACTCAATAATGTTTATTCCTCTCACTATGAAATTATTTCAGATAGCCTCAGTTGAGGCCTCCTTCCTATGTGACATTTCTCCTCATTTATCCTAGTTAGTTCCCTAGTGAGTTGCTCACAAAGGCTAATCTGTCCCTTTTCTAGTCTCTCCAAGTTTCAAACTGACTTTCTTAAACCTCCTTACTCTCTAAAAATCAACTTGTGTTCTACTTCACTGAGAAGACATGACTATTTAAAATTTCCGTCTCTCTCAGCCTGTTTCACCCCACCAGTATCAGAATTCTCTGCATCCCCTGTTCTCTTCTCTTTTAGTAGTATTTCAGAAGATGAAATATCTCTCTTCCTTTTTCATCACTAAAAAATTCTCAGCCATTATCTCTTTGAATATTACTTCCGTCCAATTTTCCCTCTTTCTTCTCCTTTTTGGGACACCAAATATATGTATGTTGGACCTTCTGTGAGTATCCCATATGTTATTTATGCTCTTAACCATTTTTCCCACTATTTTTTTCCTGCTCTGAAATTTGGATGCTATTAGTTTTTCTTCCAGTTCACTAATACAGTATTCTGCTGTGTCTGATCTGCTGTTAGACCTATCCACTGTTATCTAATATTTAGGCATTATTACATTTTCAATTCAGAGGTCCACTTGGTTATTTATAAACTAGCTATTTGGGAAAATTCTCCTTCTTTTTATCTACTTTAAGATTCTTTTTCTTCATTTAAATAAACATATTAATCAAATTAAAGACCTTGTTTGCTCTCTTTAGCTTATCTGTGATTTTACTTTGACTGAATTTTTTTTCTTCTGATTATTGGTCATGTGGTCTTCCCTCTTTGGATGTCCAATTCTCCTTTTCTTCATAGTGAGTAGAGACTGCAGTTGTTGTTCTCTTCTACCAAAGAGGTTGTTGCTTCCTTTGTTAGGCAGAGAGGGTAAGGACTAATTGGCTTAATACAGAGGTTGAGCTGAGCTGGGTGTTGAACTGCAGTTTTAGTGAGACTCAGTCTACATCTAGTTCACGGCTCTTCCAGCCTTTTGACCTGAGCCCATTGGGTTTCTATCTCAGACCTGAAAGACTGCAAAAGATTTAGTTCTGCCCTTCAGAGGTTTTTAGCTTAGCTCTCAAACTTCACACCTGTGTTGGTGTCTGTTTCTGCATAACAAGTTACCTGAAGTTTAGAAGCTCAAAACACCAAATACTCATTTTGTCATGGTTTCTGTGTGTCAAGAATTTGGAAACAGCTTAGATGGGTGAATTTGGCTGCAGGTATCTCATGAGGTTTCACTCAAGCTGTTGCCTGCAGATACCACAGAATGAAGACTGGACTGGGACTGGAAGACCTGTTTCCAAGTTTGGTCCTGTGGTTGTGGGCTGGGGCCTTTTGTCTTTTTTTGCTGCTGGCCAAAGGCCTCATTTCCTCACCATGAGCTTCTCTGTGATTTCTTATGTGTCTTGATGACCTGGTGATTAATCATGAGTGATTCAAGCATGAGTGATTCGAGAGAGACAGCAAATCATAATGTTTTTATGACTTAGGTTCAGTGGTCACTGTCCGTATTTTCTGCCATCAGAAATTCCTGTTGATCAGAAGTGAGTCACTAAGTAGATTCCACCCTTAAGGTGAGGGGAATTAGCTCCACTGAAGGGAAAAGTCTAAGCGAATTTGTGAGCATACTTTAAAACCATCAAACCTCTTTATATGTCTTTCAAAATCTGACAGACATCTTCAGGGAAGACCTGCCTTGTGTTTGAGGTAAACCCCTGGTAGGTTTTATTTTTTAAGTACCGAGAAAATGCAGGAGAACTCACTTTATTGTTTAGAGACTGTGGCCTGGCTCCCCCATCTCCCACATCGTTCCAGAGCTCAGCAGATATCCTGAGACCTCTCTGATTTCCAGTTGGTCACACCAGACTTATTTGCTGCTGGAAGCTTTGCCGGTTCTCCGTTCTCCCAACAGGAGCCCTCTGCATGTTCTGATCCTTAGCCCTCACCCAGACATAGAACACGTCCCGGGGAAAAATGAAGGCCACCATAATTTCAACTCAGAATGGTTTCCCTATTTGAAATTTTAGTTCATCCATTTCCTATTGTCCCATAGTTCTGCTTAAAAATACGATTTTATAATTTATTCACCTTTTTGTAGTTGTCATAATAGGGGCATTGCCCTACCATGACTTGTACATCTTACCCTGAAGCACAAGTCTCTCTGTCTTCCCTTTTAAGGAAATGTCGCTATTCCTTGTCTTGTTTCTGAGTCCTCAAAGATCCTGCTCTACAAACCATATTTCTTTCCCTTGAATCTTCCTTTCTTCCTGTTCTTTTCCTTTGGCTTAAAAACATCTTTATGTATTTTCCCTCTTAAGTACTTTTTTTTTTTTTTTTTTGAGACAGGGTCTCTTGCTCTGTTGCTTAGGCTGGAGTGTAGTCGTGTGATCTCAGCTCACTGCAGCCTCAATCTCCCAGGCTCAGGCAATCCTCCTTCCTCAGCCTCCTAAGTAGCTGAGACTACAGGCATGCACCGCTGTGCCCAGCTAATTTTTGTATTTTTTTGTAGAGATGGGGATTTATCATGTTGCCCAGGCTGGTCTCAAACTCCTGGATGCAAGCAATCCTCCCACCTCTGCCTCCCAAACTGCTGGGATTACAGGTATGAGTCATCTCACTCAGCCTCTAAACACAGTTGTAAAGCTCTGACGCCCCTTAACAGCACCCCCTTTTGCCCCTTCCCCTTTTACTCCAGTGTTTGGACTGTCTTTTCCTCACCATCTCCTGCTTATTACACCCCTTGGCACTTTGCTTCTGAGAGTTCTGGGTAAGGTCCTCAAATGCCCTCTACATGACAAAAGAAGAGGCTTCTTCTCAGTGTTTCTCACACCCAAACATCCAGCTCTTTTACTGTTAAAATTCTCCCCCTCTGGCCTTTTCTTCAGCATTTCCCTTGATGTAACCTTTCTGGGTCTTTTCCATTTTCTCTTCTCTTTCCTCTTCTTATTGGACATTCTCTCCTAATTTCACTAAAACTCATGCCTTACACTTCCATTTCTGTTTGAATGGCTTCCAAATTTTCACTTGTAGCCTCTTACCTTTCTCTCTGGCAACAAACCAGATTTCAAGTGCTTATCAGACACCTCCATATAATTGGCTCATTATTACCCTAAACACAATATGTTGACCTGAAATTTAAGTTTATAACCTCCATTCAGCCTTCAAGACTCAAGTCATATTGCTCTTCCCTCTGGCATCCTCTGGGTCCTCAGGCTGCATGGGGTGGTTTGGAGTTGGGGTGGGGGGAAGCTTTTTCTCTGGGATCCCTGTTTTCCTCCATCAGGACATTCATCACTGTGCATTGCATTTTTGTGAACTTCTCTCTTGTTTCCTAAAGCAGCAATTCTTAACTAGGGGAGATTTTGCTCTCTAAAGGACATTTGGCAATGTATGGAGACATTTTCTGTTGTGACTATTTGGCAGCTTCCACTTGCATCTAATGAGAAGAGGCCAGATACATTGCTGAACATTGAATGATATGCAGCACAAACCCCACCACAAGGAATGCCTCAGACCCAAATGTCAGCAGTGCCGAGGTTGAGAAACCAATCTAGACTATGAACCTCTCACAAAATGATAGCATGGTTTTCTGATCCATGGACTTGGCACATCAGATGTACTGAGTAAGTGTCTATTAAATGGAAGACAAGAAACTCATTAAATACATTCTTCCCTTCTTTTCTACATGCTGTGCCATCTTTTCCTTTTTGCTTACTAAAATCTTATCCATTCTTTATGATTCAGCTCCAATGCCAGCACCTCCCTGAGGTCTGTCGTGTTTTCTCTGGAATTCCTGTCTCTGTCCTCTGTGCTCCGCAGCAACTTGGGGGTAGCGTTTATCATCTCTTCTGGAGTAATATGTTTACCTGCCTCCCTGGTCACCTGAGTAACTCATAAGTCCCTTGTAAGTACTGTTGGCTGATTGCTCTTTTTCAAATGCTTCTCTAGGCTGGCATGTGCCTCAGGATTGGAAATATTTATTTCATTGTTAATGAACGGACTCCTGTTACCAAATGGCCCTCAGTCTTCTCTCAATTCAGAGTCCTTTCCATATACCAGGCTCTCTCCCCTAAAATGGTGCACAGCCCAGTGGATCATTTGGGCCTCCTGTTTGGAGTCATTTGCGGTGTGACACGAAATGCCTGAGACCTTCCTGTGGGCTGGTAATGCCCCAGAGAACTTGTTAAAAAAAATCCCAACAAAATGATTTTCCAAAACATCCTATACAGCAACAGCATCACTGGAATTAATGTATATCTTTCCATTTGGTGGAAAATTTTTATTTCAAACTATAAATATCTGCATTTTGTGAAAAAAATCAAGCGTTTTGCTGGTCACACTTGGCCTAAAGCACACACCCAAACCATTATGAGCAAGTATGGCCATTTATTTAACAAATAATATGAGCTGGGCACTAGGCGTATAGTGGTAAACAAAAATGTTCTTTCAAAGACAGGCACATTCTCCTCACTGCGGGCAAATTCCTGCTCTTTAAGGGTGAATTTGAGTTTTTGAAATTGTCCAAATCATTCAGTCGAGAACAAACAGTTCAGAGTTGAGAACAGAGTTCAGAATTGTCTGAAATCACTCAGAGTTGAACAAAGGGGGTTAGTCCTAGGCCTTTTCTGCTAGTTAAAGATAGGGTTTAAATAAATAATTAAGCCTGTATTTCTTATGACATTTTTTATAAAGCCTGGATTATTTATAAACAAGCTCAGAAAGCCATTTCAAAATGCCTTTATGTGTTTCAGCATCACTGAGACATTACTTTCACAGTCAAACTCTTTTTGAGATACAAATTCTGTCATAGTCTCATTATCTCTCATTCATACCTTGTTTTGAAACAAGCATGCTTAAATACCTTGTGAACAAGGCAATGATTCCTACTCTATTAGTAAGGACTAGAATATTCACAAGATGGGGGGGGGAAGCTCATTCAACATCCTTCTTGCATGACTTCTTAAAGATTTCTATTGCTCTTAATGATGCCTCTTTTCTGCCTCTGGCTAGGAAACTTCCAGGCATTTTAGATTAGATTTTCTGTGCTTCTAACATGCATCCATCATTGGGGAGCTAAATTACATTTAGAAGCTGCATTTTTATTTTAATGATATATTGTTGATTGACTTTACACTCAATTTAATAGAGTAATCATCTTTTTCCCCAGTGGTTCTGACATGCTCAGTGCCCTAGGCCAGGAGCCAGAATCAAGATCCTGTAAGAATAGAGAAGACAGAGATAATCAGTTCTTCACTCCACACCCTCCACCCCCACCAGCTGCTTGAACTCATTTTCATTTGGATTCCTAAATTAATGAATTATCTTTTACAAAATAACAATCCCAGTTTATATAAACTGATTCATATGCAATGCACAAAATAGATGGTGCTTGTTTGTTTTGCCAAAGGAAAGGAATGAACTTCCATGCTTACGATTTTATCAGACACTGAGTTTCCCTTGACTTTTTAAAATCTGCAGTCACACACAAGCACACACATGCACACACACACACAGCAAATTGCAATTAAGAGCTCCAGAACATGTCATTCTGCAGTGCTGGGACTGGATTACAAGGGATGTTTACAATTCTACATAGCCTCATAATTTACAGCACACATTGTATTTTATATTTTAATTTATTTAATATCCAAAATGATCACTAGAGGTAAAAATAACCCACCAGAGGAGAGAATGATGGATCCAGGACTAGATCACATTTTAGACCCAGGTCTTCTACACTCTTTATTACAAGGGGTTTCTCAAACTCAAGTATTGTAGAAACTCCTTTGAAAGAGAAAAATCCTTCTTATGGATCCTTGAGGGAAACAATGCTGCCATTTTTGGCAGTCAGCTAGTCTCATAACATCAGAAATCCTGAGGTGAACATGAGCATCCAGCCATTCAGAATAAGCTTGGGCTTTAGAGAGTTGAAAAAAAACATGTCATAGAATATACACGTTATCACAGGATTTGAAGAATCCCACAAATTTATAGACTCCAGATATAAAAACACATGACTTATGACAAAGACTATTTTATAACTTTTCTGAGTGAAGATGGATGTATTAGTCTGTTTTCAGGCTGCTGATAAAGACATACCCGAGACTGGGCAATTTACAAAATAAAGAAGTAATTGGACTTACAGTTCCACATGGCTGGGGAGGCCTCACAATCATGGTGGAAGGCAAGGAGGAGCAAATCACATCTTACATGGATGGCAGCAGGCAAAGAGAGAGCTTGTGCAGAAAAACTCCCATTTTTAAAATCATCAGATCTTGTGAGACTCATTTCACTATCACAAGAACAGCCCAGGAAAGACTCACCCCCATAATTCAACCACCTCCCACTAGTTCCTCCATGACACATGGGAATTATGGGAGTTATAATTCAAGATGAGATTTGGGTGGGGACACAGGCAAACTTATCATTCCTCCCTCATATTAGTCAGGACTCTTCAGAGAAACAGAGCCAGTAGGATACATACATTGGTCTATATCAATGTCTATGTCTGTATCTGTCTCTTTCTATCTCCATTTGTATGTACATGTGCATGTAGATATATACAGATAAATTTATTTTTAAGGAATTGATTCATGTGATTGTCGGGGCTGGGAAGGCTGAAATCTGCAGGGCAGGCTGGGAGGCCAGATATTCAGGTGAGTGCTGATGTCACAGTCTTAGGATTGAGTTCTACAGAGCAGTATGCTGGAAGCTCAGGCCAGACTTTTGTGTTGCAATATTGAGGAGAATACCTTCCTATTTGGGAAACTTCAGTCTTTTCTCTTAAGGCTGTTAACTGACTGGAGGAGGCCTCCCCAAAGCATGGAGGGCCATAGGCTTTACTCAAAATCTACTGATTTAAGTGTTGATCACGATTACAAAATACCTTCACAGCAACTTCTAGGCTGATATTTGACCACACAATTGGCACCAGTGCCCAGCCAAGTCAACACATAACTAACCATCACAGGGTGGACAGAAAGCTGAGGAATCAGCCCCAGCTGGGAAGTAAGGCACAGGTCACCTCTGTTCTTAGATCCTCAAACTCCTCCAGGAGGGGAGCGGGGAAACCTATCATTCCTGCATGGCTTCCCTCCAGGGGACGAGAATCAGCCTGGGCATAGGGTTCCTTCTTAGCATACCCACTGACGCCTAACTGTCAGACTTCCTTTCTTGTACTCCTTCACCCAAAGACCAGGGACATCTAAGAGTTCTGCATGGGGCAGAAAAACCTGGCTCTCCCTTTATCCTATGTTCTTCCAAATCTGTTGTTTAGGGTGTAAAATGTATTTTCCCCGGCTCTTCCAAATCATGGTTTCTGTGACTCAAATAGCTTTTCTTGTAAACTGTGGTTTCTCCAGTGAGTTTCAAAGGTTATTTATAAGCTCAAAAGCTGAGCCTTGCTGCCCTGGTTCTGCCTGTCATCTTTTCTCCAGGAGGGGACCCTGCAGCGCCTTAGCTGCCACCTGACACAGGGGGCGCACCACAGGGGGCACACCACAGGCACAAAGAGTCACTGGGTATGAAACGCCAGGTCAGTTCATTAATGGCTGCATGTCTACAATAGCAAAGAATTCCAGCTTTGCACTGATGAGATTGCCTGTGTGTTCTGTTCACTGGGACCAGAACTTCCTCCATCACTATCTCTGCCTCTTAGTCATCTTACTTTCACTGATGTCTTAATCCATTTGGGCTCCTATAGCAAAATACCATACACTGGGTGGCTTACAAGCAACAGTAATTCATTTCTCATGGTAGTTCTGGAGGCTGGAAAGTCTCAATCTGGTGTCTGGTGAGGACTAATTTCCTGGTTCATGGATGGTATCTTCTTTTTGTGTCCTCACATGGTGGAAGGGGTAAGGGGTCTCCTGAAGACACGAATCTCATTCATGAGGGCTCCATCCCCATGACCTAATCACCTCCAGTGGCCCCACCTCCAATACCATTACCTTGGGAGTTAGGATTCTGATATCTGAATGCGGTGGGGAGGGGACAAAAATATTTTGTCCATTTCAGCTTGTGGATCAGGGACCACCACACTAAAAAAAGAAAGTTGAATGAAACTGAAGGAAAATTTCAAATTTTCCTCAAACCTGATGACTGGGACAAGATAAAGAATATCACAAGCATTAGTTTCTTCAACTAGGAACAGAAATTCTTGGTAATCTCTGGCTGGCACTGTTCTAGTTGAATGTTTTCTCATCTACTAAGGCCAGGGCTTAATGCATTTGCACCTCTCTATTCATAAGCCCTTTTCTGTGGTTTGATTATAAAGCCAAAACCCATCTATTTTGTCACTTAGATCAATTATTATAATTATGCTTTGAAAAAGAAAACTTTTGAAGCCCAGACATAGAATGAGGATCTAGCTGCATCATAATTATAGTTAGTCCTGTGTGTCCCCGAATGAATTTTCAATTTGTCTCAGAAAAAGCTGGTTCTGTGAAATATGGCATATCTTTTAATTGCTGATTAAGACCTACACAAATCCTGGACCCTATTTCTTTGATCAAAGACACACCATCTTAAATAACTAGTGTAGAGGTGGCTTCCAATAATATTTGTTGAATGAATGAATACAAGGTAAGAATACAGATGCTTATATAAAATGTAAAATGGTTGGGGAGCCTCAGGGGTGCACTTGTCCATGTGGCTTAAACCACTCGGCACTGCTGGCCCAGATATTACTATGTCCATCTGATTCCTGACCTTGGGGGCTGTTTTGTCAGAGGGTGTAGGGTGAATGCAAAACAGCCTCTGCCAACTGAAGCAGGGAGGAATGCACTGGTAGTTTCTAGAACCAAAGAGAAGGCTGGAGAATGTGGTGCAGAGGAAGGGCAGTGTCCAAGGCAGGTGCAGCACAGGGATGAAGCCCAGAACCTGCCAGCCTGGGCCTCATTGTTGGCACTGTGGCTACCACTGGTTGCTTAATGCCCATGCTGATACATCCTGGGGGCAGAGGCCCTTGGACATCTGCCTCCATGTGGCAGCCACCACACTAGCCCAGCATCTCTGGGTCACCCTCCTGAATGTGAAGCCTGGGGCGGAAGCTTCTCATTGGCAGAGTGGCAGTCCCAGGTCCACGCAGTAGCAGTCAGGGTGGCACTGCCGCTATGCCTTCCACCGGAAGTCACACAATGGGGTGACTCCCTCAAAGTAGGAACCATGTTCTGAATCTGAGTGAGCAAAACCCCCACTGATTTTCATCGCTGTGTGCAACAGAGTCATGAAGAAATGTAGTTTTACTGAAAAGAAAGGAGCATTATACCAAGGCAAGCAAAATCACAGAACTAGCCCAATTTTCCCATAGAATTGAAGCTTGAGCAACTCGCATTTGTTTCACCTGAGTTACTTTCTCAGGAAACTAACCATCAGGACTCCCAGATCATATCAAGGAACTGAAACTTCCCATATCACCACATCCAGACAATCAGACACACCTGCTACCTCTGGACCAACTCCTCTTCCTTACCCCTCCCTAATTCTCTGCTATACAAACCCCTAATTTTACTTGGTTATAGAGATGGATTTGAGACTTGAGACCCATCTTCTGGCTGCCGTCACCTGCAATAAAGCCTTTCTTCCCTAGCAATACTTGTCTCAGTGACTGGCTTTCTGTGTAGTGAGCATCCAGACCTAGGCTGATAAAGAAGATAATTCAAGGAGCATTGACGAGCCCTAATCTTCTAAACTGCTTTGAGGACAAGCACAGTGGTTCATACCTGTAATCCCAACACTTTGGGAGACTGAGGCTGGAAGATCACTTGAGACCAGGAGTTTGAGACCAGCCTGGGCAACATAGCGAGACCCCATCTACATAAAAAAATAAAAATGTTCGCTGGGCATGGTGGTATGCACCTGCAGTAGTAGCTACTTGAGAGGCTGAGGCAGGAGGATTGCTTGAGCCCAGGAATTTGAGGCTGCAGTGAGCTATGAATGTGCCACTGCACTCCAGCCTGGGAGACAGAGGAAGATCTTGTCTCTAAAATAAATAAATAAAAATAAAAATTTTTTTAAATTGAGTGCTTTGAACTCCTTGAGACCAAATACTAATTTTTATTCTTAATTCTTTCTTTTTTTGTTATTTGCTAATGAACAGCTAGTTATGCTGAGTTGAATGACTCTGCACTAAACCGAACTTCAGCACATGGGGACAATTCCAGTGGTTTAATGAGGAATTATGTGTCTAAAATGCCCAGAGTAGAGCTGAAGGAATCTGATTTCAAGTCTTGCATCTGCAACGAATTAAGTAAATAAATATCTCCAAGCCTCGTTGTTCTCTTTGTAGAATGGAGAAAGCAATGTCTATTTCCTAGGTTTGCTGTGAAGATTAGAAAGTACACAGGAAAAAAATGATTGCTGTTACGTGAGGAGGAAACTGAAATAGATTTTCCTGGCCATGATCAAAGGTGGCAGCTTTTTACCAATTGTGTCCCAAAGTGATTTAGGGAGAGGGTCCTCCCTAAATAACCATCATCAATTAGCCATTGAATTTTTGTGTGTGTGTGTGCAGTTTATCCAGGATGACTTCATTTAAAAGACACCCAGCATGCCTGCTTTTAAAAGATAAATCACGGAAACCCTGACCTTTGTGTTCTAAAGCAGCTTTTATCTGGTACAAACAAAATATCTGAAATGCTGAGAAAGCCTTTTAACTGGAGACCTTTGCTGCAGACTGGCACAATCAGGGCTGATGACCTTGTTAATTGATGTTGCACCAAGCTCCTCTGAAAAAAATTAAGCTTAAAGTTAGTTTGTTAAACAAATTTTCATTTAAAGAGTTGGAAGCTGTGGTTTCTTTCTTTCTAACAATGACAGAGGATTTTCAATTTTTTTTTTTTTTTTTTTTTTTTTTTTTTTAGCAAAGCGTTTGCCCCGTCTTTTCACATCTCTACCACTCCCAGCATCTCTGAGGCTTTGACATGGAAGTTAATTCTCTGTAGGTCAAGGCCTTTGCCCTGGGAGACAGATTAGCCTTCAGGAAGCACAAAAGCTTACAAAGAGTTCCCAGAGATGCAGAAGGATAACATTGGGTCCTACGTTGCTGGCCAGGGAAAATCCATTTTGCTATTGAGTCTTGATGCTGGAGTCTCCGTGCTGAGTCGTCATGGAAGTCGACAGTAAATGCAAGAGAACACTTGCCCTTTGGTCTTGCCAAGGCAAACAGAAGAATCATTGAGGAGGTGTGAACCTGCAGGTGTTTCATTGGACTCTAAGTAGACCTCACCTGCACGAAAGCCTTTCATGTTGCAGATGCCCATCCAATTCCCAACTTTCCTGGACATCGCAACTTCTCAGCAGCCATGTCTATGAGCTTATTTCCAAACATCTCTTTGGATGGGAGGTTTTCTGTTCCTTTCAGTCACCAATATCTATGCAAACATTCAGATTTGTTTTTGTCCAGTGTGTCCATTTTTATCCAATAGTGTGTTTGGCTCTGTGGGGCTTCTAGAATGTTCCATTTGGTAATGGGTCTGTTACCCACCTCTGATTTCCTGGACTCCTGATTTGTCTTAAATATACCAGGCATACGCGAGTGCAGGTGGCCTGAGGTTTGCCCTGCAATCCCGTGTCTGGAAAAAGGCATGGACTATGGAATGTCCCCTGTTAGTGGCCACCACCAGCCTGGAGCCATCCCAGCACATGTATCACCTCTCCCAGGAGAAGGTCAGCTTTTCCTCAGCCCTGCATCTCTCTTCCCCGATGTGACCCACGGAGGCAGGTAGAAGAACTGCTCTCCTGACCCGCACGAGTCCTTCCCTGCGGTCCTGCTGCTGCTCAAAAAGCACGCCCAGTCAACTTCAGACGGAAGGCACTCAGACTTCAGACTGCAGCCTAGCATATTTTTGGCTCAAGCTAGCTAAGAACCATGAAATGCTGATTTTTAGATTTTTTTACTTTTGCCAGAAGCATGTAACTGCCTCTTTAAATTATTTCAGCTAACTTCTGTTGATGGTCTGTGGATAAACAAAAGTGTCCGCTGAACTGAATTTGTGGGGTGATTTCACAGAAAGCAGGCATGCTGTAAGTAGGAAATCTGCATTCTGGAGCATCTAATTAGGAAAACCTAACGGCGGCCTCCATAAATGTCTCCCAGGGAGTCTGCATCTGCGCTCAGTACGTCAGTTGCATATTAAAGATTCATAGTTTGTGTGAGTCATTAAAACTATGTAACAATCATCGAGGATGTTTGGCTCTTGGGGAAAATGGAAAGCATAGTTTTGGTTTTAAAATAATTTGTTTTATTAAGAGAGTGTGTGTGTGTGTGTGTGTGCGTGTGTGTGTGAGATATAAAAATGTCCAGTAGGTGACCTTTGTTGATCTTTGTTCCTACCTCTTCAGAGACCTGACCTCCACCTTGGACTCATCTCCCTTGTAGGCAACTAAGTGAAATCTCATGACTATAGGTTCTTGATGTTTTACTCACTACCAGGTTTAGAAAATTAATAACCAGATTAATAACCAGAAAATTAATAACCAGATTGGGATAAATAGAAGAGAAAGAACACCAGTATGGTGGAACAGAGGGAATGGGCCCAACCAAGGTGGGGAATGGGCCCAACCAAGGTGGGGAACGGGCCCAAGCAAGGTGGGGAACGGCCCGCAAGTGGGGGAATGTTGTTTCCCAACCTCAAGGTGGGGAATGCCCAGCAAAGGTGGGAAGGGTGGGCCCAACCAAGGTGGGGAATGGGCCCAAGCAAGGGGGAAAATAGAAGCTAAGACATAGATGGAGGCTCTGGAACAAAACACAGGGAAGAAGGCAAACTTGCCCTTGCCAGTACTGCCATTCAGAATTTTTCTATTAGTTTAAGTCAGTAAAGATGGTTGTCCAACTGGAAGTCATACTGGACTTCTGTGGTTCCATAATTCTAACTGGGAATCTTCAGTTAGAACCTAGACTTGGCAGAGGGAAGGGCCTGCAAAGATCCAGCACAACCTGAAATCAAGGTTCCTATTTATTTGTTTTCCTGTTTACTACCCCTGCTTACCAGAATGGAGGCTCCTTGTGGGCCAGGTACTTGCCTATCACGTTCATTGTTGGATCCCAGGTTCTATTCCCAGTGTTTGACAGATAGCAGGTGCCCAATAAATACGTGACATGTGAAGGAATGAATAGTGAGCACGAGGCTTTATTTATATGTATTTTGTTCAAATTTCATTCTCTGAGTTTTTGACTTTCACTCCCTGGTCTAGTCCTTCCCAGAGCTTATTTATTTATTTATTTATTTATATTTTTTTGACAGGGCCTCACTTTGTCACCCAGGCTGGAGTTCAGTGATGCAATCTCAGCTCACTGCAGTTTTGACCTCCTGCGTTCGAGCAATCCTTCTCGAACCTCCGCCCCCCAGGTAACTTGGGCTATAGGTGTGCACCACCACGCCTGGCTAATATTTGCATTTTTTGTAGAGATGGGGTCTTGCCATATTGCCCAGGTTGGTCTAGAACTCCTGAGCTCAAGTGATCCCCCGACCTCAGCCTCCTTAGAGCTTTAATTGCCTCCTGTTTACCCCGTTGGTGGGGGAGGGATTCCCTCCCTAGGGTTTGGAATGTGGCTGAACACACAACACCTGATAGTGGACAGATGCGCTCGACACAGCAGCCTATTCCTAACATATACCCACAGCCCAGGGGAGGAGGACACCATGCCATGCAGGCCATTTAAGGACAGAGTGAACAACCAGGGGCCGTGGGAGGCAGGCTTTGTAGTAACAAGAGACTGCAGTGTCTCCCGGTTCCCGTGGGAGGATGCGACTGGCTCGTTTGAGTAATTCCACAGGCTGGCAGGGAATGAAATTCACTACTCAAGGATAAGCAGGATCTGCCTGGTCCCTTAATAAGGAGGGTTGTTTGGCTGGGAGACCTTCTCTGCAGGAGCAGACTGGGGAGGGGAGCTTGTGGTTATGTCATCTGAGGCCCTCCTGATTTTGCCAGATGTAAGGAAATAAATAATACTTAGCTTTAAACCTTAGACTATACCGAGTACAAGCACAGGCCACAGAGTCAGTCCTTATGAGGCCAAATCACCTACTAAGCTGTGTGTCTTGAATTTATGTAGCCTCTCTCTGCCCTTCTCAACCTATTAATGAGGAATGATAATAACATTCACTTCATAAGCTGCTGTCCAAAATAAGTCGATGCATAAAAGACACTTGCACCAGCCGGGCGCGGTGGCTCATGCCTGTGATCCCGGCACTCTGGGAGGCCGAGGCTGGCAGATCACGAGGTCGGGAGATCAAGACCATCCTGGCCAACATGGTAAAACCCCAATACAAAAATTAGCCGTGTGTGGTGGTATATACCTGTAATCCCAGCGACTCAGGAGGCTGAGGCAGGAGAATGTCTTGAACCTGGGAGGTGGGGATTGCAGTGAGCTGAGATTGCACCCCTGCACTCCAGCCTGGTGACAGTGAGAATCCGTCTCAAAAAAAAAGACACTTGCACCTTGCCTGGAATTAACACAGCTCCCAACCAATGTGGGTTATCATGCTTAATGGAAGGAGCATAGATGTGGAAGTAGACAGACTCACATTTGAGGCTGTCTCTGCCATGAAGTAGATTTCACTTCTCTAAGCCTCAGTTTCTCCATTTGGCGACTGGCAGGTAATGGATATAAAACACATAGCATGGCCCCTGGCCCCTGAGAGCCATTCGCTCACATCCACAGGGGTTATTCTATTCATGATACTATAGAAATAGCTTCCACTTACAGAATGCTCTCTGTGCTGAGTGCTGACCCAGGCACTGGCTCAGGGGGTGTAAGGCCCTGGGAGGGTGGAGGATCCAGGGTGAAGGACAGAATGGGTCACAGTAGGAAGTATGTTGTAGACCGTGGTGAATAATTTGGAACATGTGGCTGTCACCCTGGGGTCTGGAGTTACGAGATGGGAAAATAGTGTAGAAATTATTGAGAGGGGGGCATTTCAAAGTTCACACGACGGCGAGAGATCTGGCCACTCCTTCCACTAGGAAACCTGCACATCCTTCTTCCCTTCTGCATGTACTGGCCTTGGCTTGATGAGAGTGGCTGCTGTGCGTGTGTCCCTCAGGCATGCTGGGACAGAGACAGTGTGGAGGGCTACTGCAATGGAGGCATGTGGAGACTCAGGAGGGTGTGAGCTGGGGAGGGTAGGTCAGGGTATGGGTGGAGTGAACATTCAGGCTGCCCTGCAGAGGATAGACTGCAGCTGAGAAAGACCTGAGAAAGGGAGGGGGAGAGAGAGAGAGAGAGAGAGAGAGAGAGAGAGAGAGAGAGAGAGAGAGGAAGGATGGTGTGCCCATGTCTGGAAGAGACAGCATGAGCAGGGCGGCCAAGGAGAGGATGAGAAGGATCTGTGACCACGGGGCTCTCTTTCCAACCAAGGGCGTCACACCAGTGCAGACACCTTTTCTTCTCGGTCTGGGAGGATTTCACTTCTGGTACCTGTAAAATAGGAGTTGCTCCTGCGAGTAATTTTTTGAAAACAAGGCAGAATAAAAAATACATATTTTTGCACTGAAAGCCTTGGGAGATGGAAAGCATCTCAAATCTCAGATCCTGAGGAGAGAGGGTACGGAGGTATGGGTGAGAGGGGTTGGGGGCAGGGGCTGCAGCCTGAAAACATGGAGGGCTTGTGAAATGCCCGTTCTGCAGTCTTCAAGGAAATATTCCAGTGTATCTCAAATACTCATGCCATATAGACTCGCTGGGGCCACGGAGCCACGTAGAGGTTAGCAACTCAATCCTGCAGTCAGAAAGTCCAGACAGGACATCAGATGCAGGGATGAACTGCAGTAAGCAGAGCCGCAGTCAAGCAAAATGAGGGTCAGAGCAGCTCACTAAGCCTGGGCAAGGCGGAGCGCTAGAGAATTCCCTAGCAAGCAAGGAAAATGCATGGAAATAAATCTCCCTGCAAACAACATTGCTAATTAAGAATGTATCCATGCCATTGATTATGTGGAGTTTTGTTGTTTTATGTTAGTGGCTATAAATGTATTTACATTGGCTTTCAAGCTTACTGCCCTTTGTAAGTTCTTAAATTCCTTAATGTCAGATTCTACAGTCAAATTCGATGACCCACGGATTTAACCCTCCAGTGGAGGGAAATCTGTAGTATTTAAGGGTCGGGATTCTCAGAACTCAGTGATGTACTTGGTGGAGTTGGGGCTAGAGGTGGCTGGGGCAGGAGTCAGGACTGGGCACAGGGAGGCAGCTACATAAGTGGTGGGGGTTGGGGCTTACAGGGCTCCTATGGGGCAGGCAGAGTCAGGTGACTTGGAGCTGGAGGCATGTAGACAGCAGGTCGGGCTCTCCTTGCGAATCCTTTCAGTTTACAGAATCCACCCGGCTCGTGTGTTAGATGTATACCCACATGGGTGCCACCTTTCCTAGTGGCAAGCAACCGAATGGCAATACGCTGATATCACTATCATTTTCTTTTTTTTTTTCGGGACAGTTGAAGATGTTTGCCAAGAAAAGAGATCTCTGTCTTTTAGAATGAGACTGGGCCGTTTTGTGGACCTGGGGAAGTCGCTTACCTTTACTTAGCTTCAATTGCTCATTTCTTATGGGTGGAGAGTCACATCTGCGATGCGAATTAAATGTAAGGAAGTAACATGTACAATCTCCGAGCACGGTGTCTGGGACATACCAGACATTCCACAGTGGTAATGATCATCATCAAGATCACGTGGCTGGTTCTTTTGAAATACTTTCGCATAAAGCATCTATAAGGTTCTTTCCGAAAAAATAGTACTTGATTTGCATGTGCATTAGAAGAGAGGCCACTAAGGCTGGGGAAGGTGGAGACACGGCCACATTCTACATTTTAATGGTATGCTCCTTTGAAAAAGAAGTTCCAGGCGTGACTGCCTCCTTTGTGTTCATGTATACCTGCATGATTGCTTGAGGGTAAGACTAATGTTCCATACATTTTATTAGTTCACATATTGGCCATCAAGTGTGGGGCAAGTCCTTGTTACAGAGTGGCATTCCTTGTGGTGAACCTGTGTTCCTTCTCTGCTTGCCTCAGCCCCTTTTCTTTCTTCTTTCTCCCGACTTTTTCTGGGCAGGCTTCTCTGAGAACAAAGTAGAAAGATCACATTAGTCAGAGGAAAGATGAGAAGAAATTAGTGGTTACAGTCTTATAGCTCACTTGGGAAATCTGTGCCCTTTCTCTAGGGGTTTCCAAGTTTAATTTTTTTTAATTCAATCTTTTTACAGTCTGAACCCGGTGGCAGGCAGTGAATTTCTTTTAAGACTGCTGCGGCGTGGAGATTCTGTTGGCAGAAATAATTTTTTAGGGCTATAAAAATCTTGGCAGAGTTTGAGAAACATCCTGGTGGTCCCAGCCCATCTCCAAGTGACCACTCCATTAAATCCAGGAAACAAATCCTTCATCGACTGGTATCACAAAGTTGAAATTTATTATACAGTTCAGAAGTGTAACGATTCTGAGAAATCAAGGAGAAATAGAGACGAAATTCTCAGCTCCACAGCATAATTCTCTCAGTAAATGGATACAATCCTGCCTGTTATTTTGAGCTCAAAGGACAGACTTTGAAGATCTGAAAGTGTCCATTATTGAAGCTACTTAAAAGAAGTTGGCTCCAAAATCATCAAGTACTCTGTTTGTGGAATACATGGAGTTTTAATGGCCTGTGGTGCCATATGAATATTCATGCTAATAGGTATTTTCCATTTAGGATATTAACTACATAGTAACCAAGAATTAATTCTAATGGCTGGCCGTTGTTATAGGCAACTAATTTATGTTGATTCTTGACTAGAAAAAGCAAATTGCTACATCCATTAAAGGATTAAAGGAAATTAAAGGAAGCTATCTTTTCTCCTTCACCTGCACCAGCCCACAGGCAGCCTCCCCCTACATCTGCTGAGCATCCAAATGTCTTCTAAATGTGTTTACCAGCTTTATTTCAACCAGTAAGTCCCCTGTTTTCCATTTGCTGTTACTCAGTTAACAAGAAAGGAACCCAATATGGAAAATTTAGATTAAGCAAGAACTGAATACTTACAATCCGTTTAACTAGGCCCTTTACATCACAATGAGGTCTTACAGAAGGCAAAAGAAATCTTCTTGGTCAGTTTTATGCAGATCAGAACGAGTGTCCCTAACCTCAAGTATCGTAGATGTCAAAGCTGATTGGGTGAGGAGGATACCCTTTCTTTTTGCACTCTTGGATAAGGCAAAAGTAGAGGATTCTCACGGAAGAAAAGAATGAACTATTTGTTTTCCAATCTTCAACCAAGATCATTAAGAAACTTGTAGGCCGGGCACGGTGGCTCAAGCCTGTAATCCCAGCACTTTGGGAGGCCGAGACGGGTGGATCGCGAGGTCAGGAGATCGAGACCATCCTGGCTAACATGGCGAAACCCCGTCTCTACTAAAACATACAAAAAACTAGCCGGGCGAGGTGGCGGGCACCTGTAGTCCCAGCTACTTGGGAGGCTGAGGCAGGAGAATGGCATAAACCCGGGAGGCGGAGCTTGCAGTGAGCTGAGATTCGGCCACTGCACTCCAGCCTGGGCGACAGAGCCAGACTCTGTCTCAAAAAAAAAAAAAAAGAAACTTGTTGTGATCATAAGAAACCAGCCTTCCCTCAAAATCAACATGTTAGATGTCAAGTCTCTGCTTACAGAGCCCGGCTGAAAAGAATAATTTTTCTGAGAGTCATTCATTGAGGGTTCTCTGCTTTTTTCCCCCCTTTCTAACCAAGAGTTACTATCTTCAATAAGACCACTTGGTGGTAGACCACCTACTACTACCAAGCTCGAAAATATACTTTAAGTTCTCTAACAGACAAATAACAAGAAAAAAGAGAAGAGCAAAATTCTAGGAGTTTAATGGGAAACCACAATATCTTTGGCATGAAAATACTGGAAATATATTTTATATGCTGTAGCACAGTAACTTTCCTCCAACTCCTTTTCCTACGTAAAATTCAGCTATTATGTAGATCAACCTCTAGATGCCTTGCCTGCAAATGCACAACTTTGGAATCAGTACATGCATATTTCTTCAAGATGCTCTCTTATTTTTTATGAGAAGTTCTCTTCGTATAGAATAGATCAAGATTAGGACATAATTTGTCATATTTCAATTCTGTGTCATGAATTTATCTTCTTTGTCATATTCCTGTGGTGTGCATAACCATCGCTCACTGTTTTACTCTCATGGCCCTGCCTATGGTAGGTGATCAATACATATTTATTAAATGTGTAAGTAAATAAATGAATATGATCTTTATGTAGACCACATGCTGTTGAGCATAAAATATTCAACAGTAATGCCTTGATCTGCTGTTACTGGAGAAGGAGAGATCAGGAGAAGGACCAATCCTTACCCTGAGCCTCATTGTAATACCTTCGCCCAGGGAGGGGCTTAGCTGCCATTTTCTGATCATGCAAAATATGTGTTAACATGATTTTTTTTACTGCATCTGCACACCCTGCACTCCACCCTGCACATGTAACGATCCTCACCTACCTCATGAGTTATGCATGTCACCCTTCTTAAGACACCACAATGCATTCCCTGGGGAGCCAGCCAGAGGACCCTTCTTCCTGTCACAACGCAGGGGAGGGTGCCACTATTGGTACCTATTGGTCAGAGGCCAGGGGTGCTGCTCAACTTCCCACTCTCCAGAACTATAAAAAATACATTTCTTTTCTTTATAAATTACATGACCTGTGGTGTTCTGTGATTGCAGCACAAAACAGACAAAGATAATTGTCTTCCCTGAATGTGTATAACTGTTCCCAGATTTCTCCTTTCTATAAGGACACCACTCATATTGGATTAAAGTTCACCCTAAGCACCTCACTTGAGCTCGATTACCTCTGTCAAGACCCTATCTCAAAATAAGGTCACATTCTGAGGCACTGGCAGTTAAGAAGCCAACGTACGTTTTCTGGGTAGGGGGGGACGTAATTTTACCCATCACAACATTTGATACTCTCTTGGTTTCTGTACTCATCTTAGGGTCAGCAATTAGCCCCCGAAGAGAGCTTCTTTCCACTACCTCTTCCTTCTTCAACATGGACAATTTATGTTTTCATCTGTGCTCCTATCACCCTTGGTCTCCTGTAGTTAAGAATCCTGAATTGGGACGGACACAGTGGCTCATGCCTGTAATCCCAGCACTTTGGGAGGCCGAGGCTGGCAGATCACAAGTTCAAGAGATCGAGACCATTCTGGCCAACATGGTGAAACCCTGTCTCTACTCAAAATACAAAAATTATCCGGTCATGGTGATGTGCGCCTGTAGTCGCAGCTACTGGGGAGGCTGAGGCAGGAGAATTGCTTGAACCTGTGAGGCAGAAGTTGCAGTGAACTGAGATAGCGCCACTGCACTCCAGGCTGGTGACAGAGCGAGACTCTGTCCCCGCCCCCAATCCCCCCCAAAAAAAGCATCCTGAATCGAATCAATGTCTTTTCACAGATTTTTTACAGGACAGCTGTATTTTCAGCTTTGAGGTCACTGCAGGGTGGTTTTGTTTTAATTAATTTAAATTTTTCTTTCCAGCCAGGCTGCAGCAAGTGCTTAGTTTTCTGCAAAAGGTTTTGGGATGCTCAGATGTACACAGCAGGCCAGAATTTGGCCATGTGAAGGGTCTTAGGGTTAGAGATGAAGCATGACTATTAATAATAACAATTATCACAGGGTGGCTGCTCAGAGTCAGTGTCATCTGCATAATCATCTTTCACCTCAGCATCTGCTCCCTTCAAATGCAGGCGTGTGATTTTTTAAAGAACCAAATATCCAGAATATGCCTTTCTTCTCCCCCACTTCTGAGGAACTCAGACCACTTTGTTGTAAGATCTAACGTGATTCCTTTGCTCTTCACAGGCACTTCATGATAAGGTGGTAATTTAATGCCTTGGGGAATTAGATGTAGTTATAGCTGTAGATGTACTTGGGTTACTGGAATTCAGACAGGCAAAGATGATTTACTGATAGATGCACCACAGCTCAGCAAGGAGAAAAAAATAGGGCCAACATTTCTGACTCTTGGCTTCCAACTTCTAACCATATTCTGTCTAGGTTGACCAACTTTGAAGCACCTGTCATTGCAATTTCAGGGTGTGTGCTCTGATGCACGTCTTCTGCAAAGGCTTCGAGTCATTTTGTTTGATGTGCTTTTTATTATCTATTGCATCCTGAAGCACACACTGAGTGCAAAACTCTGATATTTTTGGAAAACTCTTGCCGTTGGCCAAGCAGATGTCAGGGATGCCCTGTGGACAGGATCCAGGTGTGTGATGGACTCCATGGGTCTAGCTGCCCTTCATCTTTCCAGATGAGTCCTGTCGCAGCCTCGAGCTGAAGAAGATACAACAAGGGGTGCAGGGGGGAGCTCATGAGGTTACATTTTCACTACCACTTGTGAGCTTCAGCAAAGGAGAAATGGAAATGTCAGTGAGGGTTGCCATCTTTAAAATATGTACATTCTAAGGAGAAGAATTAAAAACAAACAAACAGAAAAACCTAGAATCTATGCAACTCTGGATTTCTTTGCTCCATATCACACACTGGGTAGCTTCAAATGGTAGAGCTTTATTCTCTCACAGTTCTGGAAGGTAGAAGTCAGAAGTCAAGGTATCAGTTAGAGACATACTTCACATTCACTTATCCACAAACTAGTGGATGATACATTTTGGTCATTCGGAAGATCTTTATTATAGGAGTATGTAGATTTTCCATACAGTGCTGTTGTGTGGCTTGAATTTTAGTTGTAGCCCTGTCTCTGGCTTCGTCAGTGATTTCTCCTGGTTCCAGGAAATAAGAACAGCCTTTTCCTCATGATTGTCTTTGGTAGTTTTTAAAACATTTGTTTAACTCAACAGATGCACCATGTGCCTGACACAGCTCTACACCAGTGAACAATTTACACGGTAATGGGGGGAGGTAACTACAAAGATGATAAACATAATGTCTTAATTGGAGTGAGTATGAAGGTGGTTGTTATCTTTTCCTAAAAGAAACAACAACAACAACAAAACAAAAGAAGTCAAGGTATCAAGAGGGAGATGCTCCCTCTGAGACTCTGGAGAGAATCCTTCATTGCCTCCTCCTTGCTTCTGGGGGTGGCTGTCAATTCTTGGTGTTTCCTGGTTTGCGGCTGTGTCACTCTCATCTTGGTCTCCATCTTCACATAATGTGCTCCCTGTGTGTGTCTATGCTCAAATTTCCCTTTTCTTGTAAAGACACCAGTCATCGGATTTAGGACCCACCCCAGTCCAATACGACTGCATCTTAATTTGCTTACATCTGCAAAAATCCTATTTTCAAATAAGGTCCCCTTCACAGGTACAGGGGTTAAGGACACCAGCATATCTTTCTAGGGGACACAGTTCAACCCAGTGCATGATCCATTATCGTCACATGGATGCATTTGTCTGCTTGGCCTGCAGGGGCTCTGTTATAAGAATGTAAAGTCCTACGAAATATTGAAAGTTGTCTGAACTTGGGGTTTTGAGGTTGTGTCTGTAGTCCTCAGATTTTTTTTTGATAGGGATAAAGAAGTAAAAATTGGAATGGGTTTCGGTTTCCAGGAATCAGGTGAGTTGTCTGAGAGATAGCTACATGGGGTTGATCCCCAGCCGGTTGCCATCAGAACCCACAAACACCAGGTTCCTCAGTTCAGATCAATCCACACCCACAGCTCTGTTTCACGTTAGTGTCATAGAAGATTTTCCTGTGCTTCTGTGTGTGGAGTCAACATAGAAATTAAACAGTGCAGCAAAAATCACTGACATTTTATAATAACGTTCCTTGGATTTCACTGGGAATTGGCAAATCTCAAAAAGAAATAATTGAGTAACTTGGGTGCTTGACTCATGTCTATCACTCTTAGGAAGGGAGTGACTGTGGTCCAGAGTCACAGCCTAAGGAGAGCCCATCTCTCCAAGGACCCTGTCCATGCGGCTTCTCTATGTTCCTGATATTGGAGGAATAAAGGGGATAGGTTGTCATTTTCCCACCATGTTAAGAAGCCATCTGTGTGGTCATTGGACGGGCAAAAAGACAGAGAATGTCCATTTCCATTTCTTTTGTTTTTTTTGAGACGGAGTCTCATTCTGTCACCCAGGTTGGGGTGCAGTGGCACGATCAGCTCACTGCAAGCTCCGCCTCCCGGGTTCACTCCTGCCTCAGCCTCCCAAGTAGCTGGGACTACAGTTGCCCACCATAACGCCCGACTAATTTTTTGTATTTTTTAGTAGAGACGGGGTTTCACCGTGTTAGCCAGGATGGTCTCGATCTCCTGACCTTGTGATCCACCCGTCTCGGTCTCCCAAAGTGCTGGGATTACAGGCGTGAGCCACCGCGCCCAGCCCATTTCCATTTTTGATGCACTTGCTTCATGACCCTGGGCAGAGCCATTTGACTATTTTGGTTTTGCTTCTTTATTTGTGAAGATCATGAGAAGGAAGCTCACACCAGGAAGCCCAACTTTCCTGTATTCCAAATCCAGAAATAAATAAACGGGACCTTTAAGGCAGGTTTTTGAGGATTCTTGTGAATGATGCTACGGGTACCCCAAACCAGCCTTCAAACATGCTCGTTAACGTTTTCAGGGTGCAAGGGCATTATTGAGTAAATTGCAACTTTAGACATAAAAAACAAAATATGACTGAAAATCATTCTAAAATTCATGACAATTTTACATAAACTTCAAAAAACTAGGTCATTGGAAATTTTGAATACTTAAGATCTCCCCATTCAGGGCCTTTGCCTACAGTCAAAGTAACCGAAATGCTTAGCTCCCAAAACCTACTTTGTAGCAAATGGTTTATTTTACTGGATGCTTCTTTATGTAAATATGACTTTTTGAATATATATATAGTATTTCTTTGTAGGGTAAATGCAGTGCTCACCAAAACAACCACTGTCTGGGAATTTTCTGTCAACTGAAACTGAGGTTGTGAATTAGGGGAAATAGCTTTTGTTGTCACTTTGGACTGCAGCAGGGCAAAAAAGAAAAAAAAATAGCATTGCGAATTATATGCCTTATGCTCCTATTATGAAGCTAATGATTTCCTACTTACTCTTTCTTATTCCTTGATAAGGTATTGACAAAACTTGAGCCATAGGTTTATGTACAAGACCGAAATGCTAACTTTTAGAAACGTGAACATACTCATTTCTCACAAATACAAATGAACATTGGCTTCTTGTGAAGTGTCAGTTCACTGGCAGGATGCACAGGAAACCCTGTAGTTTCATTTTTTCCAGTACTTACCCCTTCCAACTCTGCTAGGATGAACCCTCCCTTCTCCAGGCATCCTCAATGACTTTCTGCTGCAGCCTGTACTTCTTTCTCAGCCCCACTGATTCTTAGCACAGTTTCATCTTGCTACTCAGGATTCAGTGCTATTCCCCTAAAAACGTCTCTCTCGAGATGGGTTCAGATCTCTTGTCTCCTGCCCACAGAGCAAGTACACCTCAGCTGTTTCCTCCTCATCCCCCTCATCCTTGTCCTCCTCCTCCTCCTTCTTCCCTTCCTCCCTATCTCTCTTCTGGGATCATCTGAGGATAAGCTCAGGAAGTTGGCAAGAAAGTACAAGGGCCCCCCAAGTGACTGGGTGAGATGACAGTCTGCTTTGCTGTGTATTGTGGCCTCGGTGGCTGACGCTGGCCTTTGGTGCTCTTCCTAAGCTGGAAATCCAAGTGTCCATCATTGGTGGACACGCACATGGTTCTTTGGAGACCATATGGAGATCTCCATCTCCTTAGCTCCCACTATAGGAAGTCATGCTCTCAGCTTCTGGTTTCATGCCTAAAAGACCCCTCTTGACTGGGTATCCACATGGCAGGACAACCTTTGGTATTCACTCAATCCACAGGGAACTCCTGGATTCTTGCAACGTCTCATGAGGAGATTCAGGCTGCTTCGGATGCCCAGTCTTGAAGACCTCTCCCTGGTCTTCGCGGAGGAGGAGTGCTGCTTTATCCCACTTTTCCTCTACTCTGAGGAGAGCCATGAGGAGCAGCAGACAGAGCAGTAGGGTGGGACCAGTGGTACCTTAGGAGGGAGAGAGGTTTATGAATTTTCTGATTGGCTACAGGGAGTCATTCTTCCAAGGACCCCATGGCTTCTAACTTCATCATCAGGCTTGAATTGAAACACACCAGCTACCTAAATTTCCTGCTCAGAGAAATCCAATAAGGCTGAAAAGGTTGATGCTTTTCTCCTTTTACAGGTGAGAAAACATCCCAGCCTGTGTCATCCCTACATTTCACATTTCTCCCTCACACATGTGGTTCTTGAGCATCTAGGTCTTTCCTCCATCATCCAAATCAGTCCTCCTTTTAATCCCGAGATAACTATGTCCTTGAAGGCTCCTATGATTACCCTGGCTTTATCTTTCTTCCTGAATGCATAATTCAGCACTAAATTTAATCTGTTTTGTCTTATTGTGTATGTGAAGTCTATTCATCTCACTTCTCTAACCAGATGATACAATTTTAAAAGTGGGAATCATATTTTCCAGGACTTATAGTTGCCTCTTTGTTGAGTAGAAAATGCTGAACATTTGATAGAATGTTCTTTATTGAGTAGAAAATGCTCTTTATTGAGTAGAAAATGCTGAATATTTGATTGGAAAGGGCAGCTCAAACTAGTGGTGGAAGTTTGAGTTATTCTGGTCTTTCTCTGAGTCCTTCTTTATTGGGAACCTGTGATGTGCTTGAAAAGATACATAATTGACAGATGCTCCCCTTTTCCCTTATTTAATTTTATGTACAAATGTATGACCTTGGGAAGACCCAACCAAGTGGGGGCCCCATTCACAGGTTCTGATGGAGGAGACGTGCCGGTTCCACTTATTCTGAGATCCAGAACCTTAACAGAGGATGGTGGGTGACCTCTCCTGTTCAGCTTCCTTCCCAGTCTCTCTAGAAGGGGCCTCTCCACAGTGCCTTACGGAGGCAACCAAGGAAAAGTTTGGGAAGGATCAAAGTCATGCTAGGAAAGATGTATACACAGCTGGCTAGGCAGGAGACTTTGACTATAACATGTGCATAAGAAACCAATATTCCTATGTAGCCTAAGAATAGCCTGGTCCTGGTACTGAGTGCAAATCCATTGCCCCCTAAGAGTTGGGGCCACTGAGACCCTGTCTCTGCCCTCTTCTTTCCAGTGGTGTGGTTCTGCAGTGTCCTTTTCTTTCTGGCTGTTCGCTGATTGCATTGGATGGACAACCACTTGTGTTCTGGCTGATTTAAAAATGACAAGACAGTCTCCAGCAATGATTTCTCAAAGTACTGACTCTGAAATATAGAAAGCTGTTCATGAACTGTACTCCTAGCTTCATTTGTGCTAAAGCAGAAATCCCTTAGAGTAACTCAGAGGTGCCGTTTTCTTCCAATGTGAGTTCCACGTAAGTCTCACTGCCACTCCTGACCTCTCCTCCCCAGGAATGCCTCTTGTTTCCTCCTGGTTATTTCAGTGGCTGGGTTGGTTCTAGAATCCACTCTGGTTTTTGAGTGGATGAAACCAGAAACGAGTCAGTGAGACATGGGCTCTGACCTCCACTTGGCTGCCCAATGGAGGTGTGTGACTTTGGTGGACTCATCTGCACTCTCAGTATCTTCATGATGACTTCTGCCTCTGATCTTTTTCATCTGTAGAGAGCAGAATACGGGTGTTAAATTATCAAAGGTCCTGTGCCTGCAGCAGCTCAATAATGGGGTTGGGGACACGGACTGCTGTTGCTGCCAAAGGGCTTTGTGTCCACTTATGGTGGCTTACATTTGCATAATACACCAAAAATTGTGTTGCTTCAGATGCAGATATCCAAATCTTGATGCCAATGCTGAGGAAGCCTGACATCTGATCATACAGTATTTTTATATCTACCATGAACTGGGTTGTTTTTTATTATTCTTTTTTTTTTTTTTTTTTTTTTTTTTTTTTTTTTTTTTTTAAGAGAATGTCATAAGGTTTCCATGAAGGCATTCTGGTTGACATCTATGAACTTATAATGCCCCCTCACTTGAGTTTGAGGAAGGAACAAGGATGTAGGATCCTGGCGAGCCCTCCTTAAATTCAAGAGGCCAGGAGCCCTGCCTCCAGCGAATCTGGTGTGGGGTACAAAGATATCTTTGTATCTTGAATGCGAAGGACAAAGAGGAGTGGTTAGAAGAAGCAGAAGGCATGCCAGCTTTGTAAGAGATAGTAATCAACTCAAGACCCAAGATAAACAAGAAAAAAAAAAAGTAAAACATTTTAAAATTCTCATTAAACTGAAGGCATTTGGGTCAAGTAAGGAAGTCTAAGTCTTGCACTAATTGCTTATTTGGGCCTAAACCCAAGAGCACCCTTTGGCTGAAAATATCAACTTGAATAATTACTTGAAAATCATGAAACATTAGCAGTGAAACTTTAATTAAAAATAGCCATTGCTTACCATGTGAGAGGACTTCCTGCTTAATGGGGACACGGTAGAGGATATTTAAATTGTTTACAGCATAAAATTTGCTTTCATCCTAATGAGAAAACTCAAAACGTTCAGAAAATAACTAAAAAAGAAGATGTAATGGTCTCACAGGGCTTGGGCCCACGAATAGCCTCTTCTGCAAGGGGCAGCTGGTCACCCCAAGAAGAAATAAACCCTCCGGAAGTGAAGAGAGGGGAAGCATTTCCAATGTTTACCAGCCTGAAATTTTTGTTAGTATGAATGTCTTTTCTGTTAACCCTGGGGCTCTCTGTTAAGCAGGTGTCTTTTTTTTTTTCTTGTTTGTTAAGCTGTTGATTCTCTTTGAAGCTGAGGAGGGTCCCATGAGTTTTTAACTAGACCTGACCCCAGCTTGTTAATTCTTACAATCCAGACCCTGGGAAATGCTCCCTCATTAAACAACACCCTGCTCTCTCCTAAGGGCCCTACACAGCAGCAGAGTGTATTTTAGGTAAGTTAACCTTGCTTTGCCATGGATCCTAGAGCACAGCTAACCTTGCTTTGCCATGGATCCTAGAGCACAGCTTCTCATCTGCCGAAGGTGCAGGCTGGGTGCTCAAAACCTTGCATGGTCAGCCCTGGGAAATGCACGGTGATGGAATCGAAGCCATGGAGCCCCACGCCTGGCTCAGCCACTCATGAGTAGCCTGGGGGAAGTTACTACTGCTCACCAGCTCTGTGGCACTGTTTCAGCATCTGTAAAATGAAGATCGCTGTTCCATAAGGATATTGGGACGATCACATGAGATAATGCCTGGGAAGGGCTTTCTAGTTTCCTGGCATGTGATAAGGACTCAATCAACGTGCAGTTGCTGTTTTATCACTCTTTTCATTCCAGAAAACTATAATGAGCCCCTACTGTTTACCAGGCACTGGGCTACACAGGTGGGAGTGCCAAGATGCACAGAAGAACCCATTGGACCCAGAAGCTCCATCTGGCAAGAGGGAAGACAAGTAGGTAGTCATGAGAGTTCAGGGTGACCCTGGCTTTGATGGAGGTTTTCCAGGGTACTCAGGAGCATCTGTCCCAGATGTGGGCTCAGGGACATTCTGAAGACTGGGTACACCTGTGACACCTGAAGGGACATTCTGAAGACTGCGTAGGATTTAGGCATGGAAAAGTGTTCCCAATAAAGGGATGCCCTTAAGCAAAAGCTCAGAGGCACGTAGAGCCATGGTGAGTTCTGGAGTTACTGCTGCAAGGCGCTAGGGAGTTGAGTCTATGTAGTAGGTAGACCCAGACCAGGGGACTCTGAGTGTCATGTCTTGGGGCAATAGAAAGTCACCAAAAATGTCAGTGGAGGAGTTATGTGATCAGATTCCCATTTCAGGAGAAAGGATTTTCCAGGAATATGAAGGAGAGGATGGAGGCAGAAGGATTGGAGTCCGAGGGACTGGTTGGGAGAACACTGCATTGAGAGAAGGAGCACCCGGCCCCAGAAATGGCTGCAGAGTTGGGCAAGAAAACACAGAAACAAGTGGGGGTTGAGGCACAGAGTAGACAACACTGGCAAGCACAGATGGTGGGAGCTGAGGCGTCTGGAGGGGAGAAGGGCATTGAGACATGTTAGAATCTAGCAGGTGGTACAAGGTGAAGCCTGCTCCCATCTGTGATGGGGATTAAGAGCAAGAGCAGCCCCTGAGACAGCAATAAGGAGTTCTGCATGCTTCAGATTCCAGTTTTTGTACTTCATAAGTCCATGATCCTGGGCAAGTGATTACTTGCAAGTCTCATATTCCTCAACTGTAAAATGGGGTAGCAACACCTTCCTTGGGGGCTGTGATGTACATCAAACAAAGGACCGTGTGCACTGAACACAGAGCCTGGAACCTGAGGCATGATCAGGGGGCCCAAGTCAAAAGCATGTCATCAGAAGTGTCATCATAATTGTTTGAGGACACGAAGACTGCGAGGGGCCAGTCAATATCAACGGCATGGTGATTTGAGGTTTGATCAATTGCAGTTGTGGTCTCCATAAAAATGGGTCCTTTGCTTGGCACACAGGAAAAGGATTTGAATGAATCCCAAGTGGGTTACTATTTTGTGCAAGCTACAGAAATAGTCAGCATGCAAGTGGTACAGATAAGGCACAGTCCCTTTCCCTTGGGGAGCTGAGAGCTGGTGAGCCGGCTGAGTGTCATCAGAGGGTCTAGGTTTCAGGCTCACATCACTGTCCTCTTCTACTGCTATCGTCTCAGGTGAGTTTCCCACGTTCCCTGAGTAGTGTTCTCCACCTGGAAGAGGGGATCATCATGCTTGCTTTCTGGCTCTTGGGAGAATTAGAGGAGGCACAGGGCAAGACCCAGTCCCTAGTGGTTTAATTATCATTATTAGGGGAAATAAAATGTGATCACAAATGCTTATTATCTAGCACAAAGTGAAAAGTGCCATTAGAGAAGGATCAGGTATTCTGGAAGTTCAGAGGAGAAAGGTGTCATATTCAGCTGAGATAATCAGGAGATGGAGCTTCCACTGAACGTGGAAGAAAGGCAGGGATTGTGGTGTCTTCACAGGTTGACTTGGCTATGCTGGAGTTACATTTCCCAGAATTCTGCTCCCCTTGGAGGGTGGGTTGGAGGTGGGCCACAGGGCATTTGCAGGAGGTTTTGAAGGTAAAGGATAAGCAACAGCTGTGTTCCTTCAGCCCTTGGGGGCCAATGCACAGGGTTGGGTTCTGAAACTGCTTGTACACTTTGTCCTCACCTGTGGCTCACCTGGCTGCTCAGCCTCCAGCTTCTGCTGAATGCACACTCTGTTCTCCAACTCCTGGGCCGCAGGCAGACTCAGCCTCACAACAAGGAAAGCCAGCTTCTCCTGTAGAACCCTCAATCCTGTCACTGAAGTCGAGGCCTAGAAGTGTGAGAGACTAGGGTATGAGGCCTAAAGCTACAGCCCAATATTATGTGCATGCCTTCACATCTGGGGAACCCAGGAGGGCCTGGAATGGTCTAACGGCAAGTTCCCCATCCCATGGTGCTTCTGCAGAGAAGGTGTCCTGGCTAAGCCACTCTCCCTCACACCAGGGCCAGGCACAGTGCCTGCTATTGCTGGTAGGGGCTTCTGTTCTCTGCAGGAACCACATCCTCCTGCAGAAGCCAAGGGGCACCCTATTCCCTTGATACCACAGAGCCTGCCTCCCTTAGCCTTTTCTTGTTCACTCAGCTCCTGGGTGCAATCCCTGTGTGGCCCTGAATGGTATACGGTGTCCCCCTCCCAACCTGTCAATTTCACCTGTTCGGTGTTGGGGTGTCCTATGTTTGACCAGACTCAAAATCCCGCGCAGGGAATCCCTCCTTCACCTACAAGGTGAAGAGGTGATGTTCAGAACACAGCCCCCTGAGGTTCCAGTCTGTTCTCTTGGATTCTGGCTCCCGCCTGTCAGGTTTGCTCATCCTCACTCTCTCCCACTTCAAGTCCCTCCCCTCTTCCTCACTGCCTCCCCTGTGGACTTTAAATGTCAGAACCAGACACAAAGATGACAGCCTTGCAGAGACCATATAACTAACTTCCATCATTATGTGGCATCAAATTCCTATAATCGTATCATAAAGGATCAAATTCCTTATCATAAGGGATTTATTATAGGAATGTGACCCCACACAGGGATGGAAGCTGGTTAAACAGTCAAGGATGGAAGCTGGTTAAATAGTCTGTCTCTCTCTCTGTCTCTATCACTCTGATGGTTTTGTTGCTTGGATCTAACCTTGATTTTTACAGACTCTAACTGGTCAATCAGACTGAAGGAATAACAGGATCTGAAAAATCTAATGATGGTGAAGAAAAAGGCTGCTTCTGTGATGGCGGGAATTTCTCAATCCACCACCTTGGGTGTGCTAGAAAAGTGACTGACTTTCTCTCTGGAGGTCCCTTTCTTGCAAGGAGCAGAAATAGAATTTCCCTAATTCACAGGAAGCACAATGACTATTCAGATTCCTCTCCCACCACCTTCATTTCAGAGGGGACACATTCCTTCCAGGGACTGACATGGCAGCGTCTCAGTCTCAGCAGAGTAGGCATTGGCCTCCTCTGCAATGAGCATTGTTCCATTGGCGCTTATTTGTTCTACTGGCCAGTCCACCCTACCTGAGGACAGTGTCCTCTCCTCCATTGTCTGCTGCCATATTTGATTCCTCTCTACTCTATTATGGGTCAGCAGGGGCGGGGGCCCACTGTGAGTCTTCCTCATGTCCTTGGCCTCAGCCTCCTGAGCAGACACACCTGTTCCTACTTGTCTTGGTGCCCAGGGCAGCCAGAGGCAAAGGGCATCTAGGATTCCTCAACTCTAGGACTGTCAAACAACAACAATCCCCTTGTGGCCAGGCATTGGGTGGGTTCATGGCTCCTTTTGAGAAACCCCATAGGCACTCCATTCTTTTCATTTTCTGTGCTCGCTCTTTCGGCCTGAAGAGAGTATGGTTCCGTAGAAGCAGCAAGTAGTTAAACAATATTTTCTTCTTTTCTTTGGCCTAGAGCTCAACAAAAGACAAAACTCAGATGATGAAGAACTTGACATCTTTCCTCTTTCTTTCCTGCTGACTTGATGACTCTGCTCTGAAGCAGTGGGGGCCTCGGGGTCCCAGCGGAGAAAGCCACGGGCCAGCGGGAGGTGAAAGGGAGCCAAAGGAGGGAGAGGGTTCGAGGGAAGAGGCCATGGATAAAGGGAACACCCTTTTCACAGAGGTCAGGGAAAGATGGCTTTAGGGAAAGTCATTTGATTTGATATTTGAGAGATGTTTGGTGACCTTCAAGAGCATAGTTTTGGGAGAATGCCAGAAAGAAAATAAGGTTGTAAAGAATGAAAAGGTCAGTAAGGACTGTAAGGACAGGCAATATGGAAAAGCTCAGTGTTAGCCACTTACTTTTATGGGATCCTAGTAAATAAAGGGTGAGACAGGTGATGGAAACTTTAGGGCATATAGGGGACATTTAGGTCCAAGCAGAGTGGAGGGAAAGATATTTTTAGGATGAGGGAGACTCGGGTATCATGGTTGACAGGAGAGAAAGAGAGAGAGGGCAGGAGAGACCAAACATGTAGTGAAAATGCTCACCCTCTTTTGGAATCTTGGCTGAACTTCCACTAGCTTGGTGACCCTGGAAAAGACAATAAACCTCTCAGAGCCTGACATTCTTAATACATGTAACTTTTAGAGACGTCAAGCCTAAGTCAAAGGCTGGTTTTGTAATGTTATACCATCAGTATAACAACAAACATGCATAGTGTGCCTCTACTTGCATAAATATGGAACACATATATGGTGCTTACTATGTGTCAGGCCTTGTTCTCCATATTTACTGCATATGAACTCACTGAATTGCATGCAGTTAACATCTACTAACTCAATTCTCAAAGTAACCCTAGGAGCCCAATTTTTAAATTATCCCTGTCTTACAAATGAAGCAACTGAGGCACAGAGGGGTTAAATAACTCTCCCAAGAACACAGAGAAGGTAGTTGACAGGGAAATAGGCTTGATAACCTACGCTCTTAGCCACTGTACAACACTGTCTCATGCTGAATGAGTTTTCAGGATAAAAACTGATTATTGATTGATAGATTGGCTGAGCAGAGAAAGATGAAAGAAATTGGTGGTAAACAACCACAGAGAAGGAACAAAAGTGTGGATCAATAGACCGAGTGAAAGGGTGGACCTGTGAAGAGCAAAGAACAAGCCCAAAGGAAAATACAGAGGTGCCGGGTAACAGCAATGCTGTTTGAGCTCCTGGATCCAGCTGCGCCTGAAGCTGATAAAATCTATTTTCAGACCTTTGGCTAAGCCAACAAATTTCCTCTCTTGCTGAAACCAGGATGGGCTGGGTGTCCACTCACTTGCATCTGAAAGATGATTCACTAATATGCTCATCTATTTTGAAGTCTGGTAGCAGAGAAGAGAGGTGGCGTAGGCTAGCAATTCATGGTGTTACCAGCCTCTGGCTACCTCCTTCTATTAGTTTCCCAGGGCTGCCATAGCAAGTGACCCCAACTGTGTGGCTTAAATCAGCAGACATTTATTCTCTTATAGTTGTGGAGGCCAGAAGTCTAAATCAAGGTGTCAGGTCAGCAGAGCCATGCTCCCTCTGAAGGCTGTAGGTGAGAATAAGTCCTTGCCTCTTCCTGACTTCCAATGTTGCCATGAATCCTTGGTGTTCCTTGGCTTGCAGATGCATTGCCACCTTCCTTGTGTGTCTGTCTGGATTTTCCTTCTTCTTTTATTATTATTATTATTATTATTATTAT
>NW_016807233.1:0-17938 GCF_001698545.2 Rhinopithecus bieti | reverse complement strand
GCAGACTGCTGTGCTAGCAATGAGGGAGGCTCCGTGGGCGTGGGACCCTCCCGGCCAGGTGTGGGATATAATCTCCTGGTGTGCCCGTTGGCTTAAAGCGCAGTATTGGGGTGGGAGTTACCTGATTTTCCAGGTGTTGTGTTTCTCTGTTCTCCTGGCTAGGAAAAGGGTTTCCGTTCCCCTTGCACTTCCCAGGTGAGGCGATGCCTCGCCCTGCTTCAGCTGTCACTGCTTGGGCTGCAGCAGCTGACCAGCACTGATTGTCGGGCACTCCCTAGTGAGATGACCCCAGTACCTCAGTTGAAAATGCAGAAATCACCGGTCTTCTGTGTCGCTGGCGCTGGGAGTTGGAGACTGGAGCTGTTCCTATTCGGCCATCTTCTAGTCTCCTGTTTTTAAAGGAGCACTGGGTTTTCCTTCTTATGAAGACACAAGTTTTATTGAATTAGGGCCCACCCTAGTTGAAAACAACCTCGTCTTTATTTGATTGCAACTGCGAAGAACCTATTTCCAGGTCACATTCACAGGTACTGGAGTTATGGCTTCAATGTGTCTTTTTGGGAGGCTCTCATGTCTATTGTACACGGCTGTGCGTGGCAAAGAATCATTTTGCTGTTTTCCCCTTATTCCCTCTACCTTCCTCCGGCGTTCAGGCAGCTTTCTATCTCTCAGCTCTCAAAGGAAGGAATGATAAAGGCCAGATTTTTGATGTTTGAGTTCGGAAGCAGGCTCTTGAAATTCACTCTACAGATTACAGTCTAAAAACTAAAGGATATAGATGGACAAGTGCTGGAGTTTGTTGAGAGACAAAAGGATTTGTGGGTTTCAGCAAGAAAGCTCAGAGGCCTGAACACGGAAAGCATAAAATAAGCCAGAAAGCTGGGGGCACAGAGAGTAAGATGCAAATGCAGTGATATGGTTTGGCTCTGTCCACACCCAAGTCTCATCTTGAATTGTAGCTCCCATAATTCCCATTGACTTCGGCAATGACTGTCAGCCAAGAATTCTCAAAGACCACGAGGGGTGACTTCACTGAGGCAGAGGTAACTGCAAGAGCTGTAGGCAGCCCTTGTGCCAGGCACCCTGTCCTAAACTGAATGTAAGTTTTCCTTTCCCCTGCTTTCCCCAGAACGTAGATTGTTGAAAAGACAAGGAGAAGGGAAAGGACAGGAGGGAGTGCTACATTTGGAAAAACCTGGACAAGCAGTACTCTGTAGTGATTGCTAGAAAGGATTGCTTCCATGTGGGTGTACTGCATTTTACACTTTCATATACCACTAGAGACCAGCGGAATTGTTTCCTTTACTTACTGAAGTTTTACTCAATGTAATTTGGCTATGGCCAGGCATGGTGGCTTGCGCCTGTAATCCCAGCACTTTGGGAGGTCAAGGTGGGCGAATCACTTGAGGTCAGGAGTTCGAGACTAGCTTGGCCAACATGAAGAAACCCCATCTCTACTAAAAATACAAAATTAGCTAGGTGTAGTGGTGTACTCCTATAGTCCCAGCTGCCTGGGAGGCTGAGGCAGGAGATTCACTTGAATCCGGGAGGCAGAGGTTTCAGTGAACCAAGATGGTACCACTGCAGTCTAGCCTGTCTCAAATAATGATAATAATGATGATGATGATAATAATAATAATAATTTGGCTCTTGCAAAAGAGATAACATTTGAGAAACTCAAACTTGCTTTTATTACTTTTTTTTTTTTTTTGAGACGGAGTCTCGCTCTGTCACCCAGGCTGGAGTGCTGTGGCCGGATCTCAGCTCACTGCAAGCTCCGCCTCCCGGGTTCAGGCCATTCTCCTGTCTCAGCCTCCCGAGTAGCTGGGACTACAGGCGCCGCCACGTCGCCCGGCTAGTTTTTTATTACTTTTATTAAGCCTAATACATAAATAAATGAGAGCATGTACCAACAGCAACAATGACTAAAACTTTCAACATGTTTCTTTTAGACTGATAACAGAACAGTTTCATTTGAATTGAACTGTAAATGCTGTCATTTATACATATTGGTAGAAATACTTTAGAAGGTGGCTTTAATTAGCTGCTCCTCTTCTCTTCCCCTCATTCTTAAATAGATGTCAATATAATTAACTTTATTAATGAAACTGGCTGACATGAGCTGAAGACATGGTATCAGATCGGCAAAGAACTGCACAATTAAGCATTTGAACATGAATAAACACACACATATATGCTGTTGGGCTAGGAATTGATGTCAGGATACTTAGGCAGTCGCCCAGTCAAAAGTGCTGTGGGAGTGTGCCTTATGCTGATATGTACAAATATAACAGAATGACCCTTTTCGGCCCAAATGTTGAGACAGTGCTTGGGATGACTGAGTGGGATGTTTGTTGAGACATTCTCCATGGGCAGGTGTTACTAAGCATGCATGGTCTTATGTAAGTAGATTAAAAGAATGACTAATGATCATCATTAATGTTTATTGGAGAACTTGTTATGTGCCAGGGACTATTCTAAGCCCTTTAGATGTCTTAACTCATTTGATGACTCAAAATATCCCTAAATCGAGTTAGTTACTGTTATTTCTCATGCCTTAAAGATAAGAACATTGAGCCGTGGTTAGTACCTCGTCCACAGTTAGAAGCTTATCTGTGGTACAGCACAGTTCTGAACTCAACCTCTGGCTCCAGATTCCACACTTTATTTTATTTTATTTTATTTTATTTTATTTTATTTTATTTTATTATTTTAGAGACAGAGTCTCGCTCTGTTGCCCAGGCTGCAGTGCAGTGGCATGACCTCAGCTCACTGCAAGCTCCACCTCCCGGATTCACACCATTCTCCTGCCTCAGCCTCCCAAGTAGCTGTGACTACAGGCGCCCGCCACCACGCCTGGCTAATTTTTTTGTATTTTTTTTAGTAGAGATGGGGTTTCACCGTGTTAGCCAGGATGATCTCGATCTCCTGACCTTGTGATCTGCCCGCCTCGGCCTCCCAAAATGCTGGGATTATAGGCATGAGCCACCGCGCCTGGCCCTCCCACACTCTTAAGTACTGCATTTTAAGTTTCCTTCAGGGTTGGTGCATATGGGGAAGTCAGTGAAAAAGTCTTCGAGATGGTTAAAGAAAAGCAAATAAGCCCTCTTGGGGCTGTTCCGTGAAGTCTCAGGATTAACTGATGAAAAAATCCTGGTGTGGTGTGTGTTCAGGGTCTCAGAGTGGCTTCTATCCGTATGACAGGAAGGCTTCAATGAAGCTCATTCTCCTATATTTATTATTTTTAGTCCAAAGACAAGCTCCTATTAACTTTGTGTGCAATGCCATTTATTTTTGGCCGTCTTTTGAAATATTGTGCTCAGCTCAAGTCAACAAGTTCTTGCCCCAGGTGTTGGAAACATTGGCCACATCCTAGCAGGAAGCTGGGAGCGTGAATCAGCCACAAAGAAGGCCATCACAAAGGAACCTTAAAAGGAGACCAAACTCAAATTTCTGGAAATGTGTTAAAGGTTCCACATGTATTCTGAGATCTATAAATATCTCATCTCCTATCTCTGAAAGCCCTTACTGCTAGTCCAAATGTAAATCCTCATTAGGTTATAAACCCTGAAAGGATTTTGTCATCAAAGATAGTGCTAAAATTAGATGCTTCCTGGCTGAGCCCAGCCTGCTTACTTGAAGAAGCCAAATTATTTCCCCCTCTGTGAATTCAAAGCCCTGATAAATTCAGCTCTCCCTCCAGGCTGTCAATCCAATTGCAAAAGTCCTTTGTTGAGTACCTGGGTATCAGTGTCCTCTCAGGTTATCCTTTGCAGGAGGGCTCACAAGGGAAGATTTGAACCCAGAGCAAGCCTGTTCTGACTGCTGTGGGATGCAGAGGCAGTGGCTACCATGCTGCTTCCTACTTCCTTCCCCTTAGCTCCTGGGCAGCTGCAGGGCAGACTCAGACTAGCTCATGTCTCCTTGAAAGCATAGCAGAGACTTTTGCATTTCAAGTATAAGATTTGATCTTATACTTTCTCCTTTACTTTTGGCCAAGATTTACTTGCACTATGCATTGAGAAGCTCAGATAGTATTCAGTAAGCATTGCCCTAGATAAATCTCTCTCTCTCTCTCTTTTTTTTTTGAGACAGAGTTTCACTCTTGTTGCCCAGGCTGGAGTGCAATGGTGCAATCTTGGCTCACTGCAACCTCCACCTCCTGGGTTCAAGCAAGTCTTCTGTCTCAGCTTTCCGAGTAGCTGGGACTACAAGTGCTCGCCACCACGCCTGGCCAATTTTTGTATTTTTAGTAGACATGGGGTTTTGCCATGTTGGCCAGGCTGGTCTCAAACTCCTGACCTCAAGTGGTTAATGTGCCTTGGCCTCCCAAAGTGCTAAGATTACAGGCGTGAGCCACTGCACCTGGTCCCTACAGAAATCTTAACTGGGGAGAATAAGGAAGGAGATATCACATTTACAATGTCATCTACTCTTATTCATTCATTCATTCATTCATTCATTCATCTACTTATTTATTTATTGTCAAATATTTATTGAACATCGAATGTATACTAGGCACTAGGATAGGTACAGGGGTAGAATAAAGGATAAGAACTTGCATTAGGTAGAGCTCCCCAGAAATAGAACTCGAGATGTGAATTTACATGCAGTGATTTATTAAAGTGTTATCAAGATAAATCAGGAAAAGGGTAGAGGAGGAAAGTCTGGAAAAATTCAGACTTTGTTCCACCTTGATGCCAGGGAGCTGGGTTTTCATGCACCTGCAGTTGTCAGTCAGTCTGAGTGGTATGGTAATGCCATCTATTGCAATACAGATTCAGGAAGAGGGGATCCAGGAGTTGTGGGGTCATATGTAGTTATGAGTGTTGATTAGGTTCAGTTTGAGCTTTACATGGGATGGGCAAGTGGAGATGTCTGGAGGCTATTGAATGTGGACTGGAAGCTCAGAGAAGTCAGGTTGAAGATTTAAATTTAGGAATCATCAGAATATAGACAGTAACTAAAGCTGTGATTGAAGACAAAATGCTAACATTGCCCAGGGTGAGTAATGCACAGGACTGAGGTTGCAACTCTGGGAACATACACCTTTGAAGGTACTTTGGAGAAAGAGGACCTTGCTAATGGCTCACGCCTGTAATCCCAGCACTTTGGGAGGCTGAGGTGGGTGGATCACGAGGTCAAGAGATCAGGACCATCCTGGCTAGCATGGTGAAACCCCGTCTCTACTAAAAATACAAAAATTAGCTGGGTGTGTGGGTGCGTACCTGTAGTCCCAGCTACTTGGGAGGCTGAGGCAGGAGAATTGCTTGAACCAGGGAGGTGGAGGTTGCAGTGAGCCAAGATTGCGCCATTACACTCCAGCCTGGGTGACAAGAGCGAGACTCCATCAAAAAAAAAAAAAAAAAAAAAGATCTGAGGTGATGCTCTGTTCCACCTCAAGACCCTTCAGAGAGTCCCCGTCAGCAACATGGCTCTCACTGAATATGGCCGCTTGATCTTGGACTTCTCAGACTCTATAACTCTGAGAAATAAATTCCTTTTCTTCATAAACCATTTCAAGTATTCTGTTATGATCAACAGAAAATGGACTAAGACCGAAGGGGAGACATAGGACAGTGTCTCCAGTGAGTGCAGGGAAAGTGGGGGGCTTTTGTACTGATGGGGGAGACTTGAATGTCTTCACACATGGGTATGAGATGAGCTCCAGGTATAGAAAGGAGGGTGAGAGTTTTGTAAAGTTGGGAGCAGCTGTGATCCAGAGTATGGATGGAGGGAGGGGTTATGGATGGAAGGAGGAGTTATGGATGGGAAGAGGCAGGGTCAGGAAGGAGGTGGCTGTGAGGAGTTTGGTGGTGGGGGCAGAACAGGGAAGATACACTATGGCCTTTGATGTCAGGGGTGTCTGTCTGCTGAGAGTGAGGGAAGGAGATGGGCTGGGCGCTTGGAAAGGTCCCTAAGTGTTTGCCTGGGTTGGCATCCAATGTGCTGGCTCCCCAGAGGCCTGCAATGGTCACTTGGTTCACCTTTCCAAGGATGAGAAATGTGAGGGGCCTACTGTCGGGTGTACTATGGCAGGAGCAGGGTCTGGAAGAGGGAGGGACTGGGGACATGCCCCCTACGGAGAGACCCTCAGACTTTTTACCAATGACGACAACAACAGAAAGCAGTTTTCTGCTGACTCTCACACAGGAGCCACCAGCATGAATTTAGAAATCTACTCGAGAGGATGTTCAGGTAGAGCTTTGTCTAAGGAGAGGTTTTTATTTAGAAGGACCTGAGGGAAGGTCTATCTTTTCAACAGCAGCACGTGAGATTTTGTGCAACATACATGAAGCCTCCAGCATCTGAAACCTACACATGATCAGGTTGGTCTTTTAAACTTCCTTTTCCCTCTAGGATAAAATGCACACACAAAAATAATTAGGTGAGTTTAGGAGTTTATTAAAAGCATAAAAGTCTGCCTTATACACTGAGCTCATAGACATGGAGAAACTCCCTTTCTACATTCCACAACACATCTCTCCACACTGACTTTCATGTCACATTCTTCGTAAACATTCACCTTTTCACCAGTTTGGGCTGATACCTGTGCAGGGTGCTAGGAGCACAAAAAATAAATGAAAGGCAGCCTCAACTTACCCCCCACCACACACTTTTAAGGAGCTCAAATATTTGCCCAGTGAGGTTGGTACTGAGAAAGGTCATCTCCTTGTTGGGCGAACAGGGCCTTAGAGTCCTCCTGGTCCACTCAGGTCTGTTTACTAATGCCCAACCAGATGGCCTTTTGTGAGACCTCCTGACTTGTTGCTGAGAAGCTGGTGCTTGGAATAAGCCTCTCAATGCAGTGTTCTTCCTATTAGGCTATGTTCCTTGCTCATCCCAAATTTTCCTGTGATCCTAGGTCATTGAATAAGCCCAATTTTCACATGCTGCAGAATGGACATGTGAGGCAGGTAAGCAAACACAGCTAAGAATGGACCTTGACCAAGATGGACACTAGAAGCTTTTCCAGTTACTTCCATAGCAGCAAGAATGTCCCCTTGCCAGGTGCTCTGTAACTCCATTTGGAAGCATCTTCATTATTCTTGGCTCCATGCAAAGAACTCCCAGTCCTCTTCCTGGAAATGTCAGCACCTTGGTGTTGAGGGTTAACTTTTGCTACGGAAGTGGACAGAATGCTGTCTGCTCACTCGAAGATGATGAGAGGCCTTTCAAAGAGAATCAACTGGAGAAGAGAAGTAGAAGTTTCAATGAGACAGGAATGTTCTCTTATCACATGACTTAACAGAGGAATAGAAACAGGATTGGGCTGATACTAGATTGAGGTAAAATCAGTTCTAGTGGCTGTATCTTTCTCTGGCTGTTGCTTCACTTGGCATGTGCAGAGTGTATCTCTTAGAACTGTCATTAGTCACCTTCCTGGGCTGTGACAGAACCACCTCTCACCCTGGATGGGGAAGCAGATGTTGAGGGGTTGTTGACGTGCTGCAAGAATGTAGTGGATTTGTGTTTTACCAAGTGTTAGCAGTAGTTGCATGGACGACTGTGCTTCCACTCAGGGTGAGAGGCCTGGTTTTCCGTACCTGGGGGTTGAACCAGGATACCACACCATCAGCTTGCCATCTAGGAAGCTGCACCTTTATAAGACACTTATACTTTCAGCTCTAGAAACAGGAAGCATCTTTTTAATAGACTGCTAAAACATTGCTTCACAGAGTAGCAAGGGGACAGTCCCCTCTATTTAGTGAGGTGGTCACCCTTAGGGGAACCTCAGAGAATGAAACATTGAGGCAAACATTGAATTAATTGCTTGAGAATAAAACCCTTGCAGGCACACACAGCATGACTGGGAATGCCACCTCTCCTTTGGCTGTGATGCCCTCTGATGTCCAGTGGACATGGTGACCCACCTAGGTTGCAGTCTGGTCCAGCACTGCTGTCCTCAAGGACCCTTGGAGCACCCCTTGCCCCTGGTGCCACCACACACATGAATGTACATGGCAGGTATTTTCTTCTCCATGGAAAGATGATCTCTTAGAGGCAGAGTCCAGCACTCTGGGAGATCCAGTGCTGAAGATGATAAACATTATCTTTTCTTCTTAGAGGGGGGTTGAAGTTTCTGGGACACAAAAGGCTTTCTGGCTTTGTCAAGCTGGTCTTGAGAGATGAAACAGGCACCCCCTGCCATGTGCTGAAAGTCACTTTTACCAAGTTTTCCATTTTTCTTTCTTTTGATGGTGAGAGATTGAGAAGAGAGAGAAAGAAAAAAAAAAAAAATACCATTCCCACCAAATCGCAAAAAGTTTGTGAGTCTAAGCTGTGACTTGTCCCTCTGGGGAGTGGGGGAGGGAGCTGCTGCTGCCCATGTCTGGTTTGTGCTTGTTGAGGATGGTAGAAAGCCTCGGACTTTTACCTTTCTTGCGAGTTACCAAGTTGGCTTGTCTCGGTTTCATAGATGCTGGCAGAAGGCACGAGACTCCTGGGTCAGAGATTGAGGATATCATTACTCAAAGTATAGCAGTAAGTGTGAGAGCCATATTCTTACCAGCTCCCCATCCCTGCAGGGCCCCTGGTGTGATTCAGAGCAGTTCAGGTGGATGCTGTGCACGCAGTGGGTTTGTGTCATAGCTGAGGAGCTCTAAGCTTAGGAAACCCCAAACTTTTTTTTTTTTTTTTCCCAGACAACAAATACTTGTAAGATGCCTATTGTGTGCCAGGGACTTTTCTGGGAACTGTGGAGACAGTAAACAAAACAAAGAATTCTATTCTTGTGAAGCTGACATTCTTGAGAGGAAAGATAGGTAACAAAGAATAACCATTACGAATAAATAAATTCCAGAGCAAGTTAGATGATAAGGGTATGGACAAGAGCTAAAGCAGACATGGGGGCAGGAATCCTGGGGGAGCTGTGGCATTGAACAGGGTGCTCATGGAGGCCCTCATTGAAAAGATGAACTTAGACCAAAGATGAAGGAACTGAGGGAGGCTGTCCCAGACCACCCAGATTCTAGACAGGGACCAGTGAGGCTGTGGCTCCTGATTGGCTGTATCTAATGCCTAAGAAACTGGAAGGGGGCTGCTGGTACGCCTGCCCAAATTTTGCCTCAGAAGGAGACATCGTTTTTATTATCTAGGTCAGCCAACAAATCTGCCTTCTGCCCAGCAATGACACACTATCTCTATCTTCCAAGGCTATCTGCTATGCAAGCATCCTTGCAAAAACAGTACAGAACAGAAGCCATCAAAGCCTCTGCTCAAGAGACATGCACAAATGCAATGACCCATGGGGGATGGTCTCACAACAGGTACACCCACTCCTATGCTTGATGGCACTCAGGTGACCCAAGTTATCATCAGGCCCATCCAATCTTCAGCCCCTGCTTGCCAAGGGGTGAGGAGTTCAGGGAGGATCCTGTCCACAGTTCCATCTGGCCCCTGCTGTAGCTCTGGCTCGTCAGTGCCACATATTCTTCAGGCTACTCAGTGACCCCGCCATCACAAGTCTCCTCCTCAAGCTAACAAACATCCCATAGCAAACAGACACAGGTTTTATGCAGGTCTGAAGATTCCTTCCTGGCTTAAACTTTTGTTAGGGATTACAACAGCTTGGTTTCCAAGATCTGCAGAAAATCTTTCATTCACTGCAGCCACACTCGACTGCCTCTCATGGACCATTTCGGAATAATGGGTGGAGAAGCAACATGGGCCTCGGGTGCCCTGGATATTAAACTGAGGATATTTAGTCTTTCCAGGTGCTCTTCAGAGAGCTGAGATACTCTCTACCACGTTCTTTAGAGATTTAAAAGAGGACTTTTATGGACAAACTGTTAGGTTCGTTTGAACCTTTGGTGAGTAGGTGGCCTCTAACACACTAGTCCTTTAGTTCCCAGTCTTATTCCAGTTCCAGAAGCCAGTGTGTCATTGCTGGAAATTGATTCATATAGTTCCAGAGCTTCTCTAGAAGGCCTCAGCCATGTCCTAAAAAGTTGCATAAAACTTTTGGCATATGAGTGATTCAGGGATCATGACACCAGACCAGAGGGACCTTTACTGAGTGGTGATCTCCTGCTTGTTTAAAGAGCAATGTAAGCAACAGTGTGTTTTCTGTGTCGTAAGGTAGTATCAAGGGTCTCTGCAGCAAGGGCCCAAAGACGATGGGTGGAATAAAAGCTTATCCAGTGTAGCTGGTGACCAGCTTCATGTCATGGCACTGTTCCATCTTTTGCCATCTCAACTGTTCCACCTTCTCTTCACAGGTAGACACAGTGGACGTGGATGCAAGACAGCAGTCATCAGGCAGAGGTGAATGGGATGGAAACACCAGGCTCCTGGAGACATTGTGAGTGCTCAGTGCTGCGTGGCTTACTGGCTACATATTAAGAGAAGGCCTTGCTTAGTCCAGGAGGGTGGGGATTTTTCAGGCTGCCAGCCAGATGGATGCTGAGGAGGAAACCCAGTCCACTGACCCAATAGCTATTGTCCACGTACCCTATAGATATTGACCAGAGGATAGAGAATTTGAGTTTCACCATTCCAATATAGAATAATCTGTGTGCAGACTTGGGTTAATAGGATGACTTCCACAAAACAAATCAGACAGGTAGAGGTCCAGAGGAAAATCAATTATTATTACTGTCAATAACAGTCATTTTAGTATACACTACCCTTTAATCTGCAGCCCCTGGAAGACAGTAATCCTAGACCCCTGTCTGAACTGGAAGGAGGTGATCTTTTGAGACAATTGTTTGTGTGTTGAACTGATTTTAATGAGTACTTTTTAAGGCAGGAGTCTTGAAAGCAATCCATTCTAGAGGCAAACACAATGTAGAATTTTTTTTATTTTTGTACAGGTTGAGAGAAAATGTTAAAAGGTAAACTTCTATGTTTGGGGATATAGAAGTTTTAGGTTGATGAAAGATAGACTTTTATTTTTTTTGCCCAGAAAGTAGCATTTCATTTCTTTTGCATAAAAAAAAGAACAGTCTGAGAATATGCAAACAGTACATGTCAACACGGATTAAATTCTGAAACCATGGATGCACACCTCACATTCATGGAGTCATCTCACACTAGCACCAGCAGGTGGTCTTGACATGGTCTTGGACACATTCTGTGTCACTGAATCTAAGCAGGCAGATGGGCCTGCCTGGAAAATAAATAGAAGGAAGAAAGGATGGGAAAGAAGGAGGGAGGGAGGGAAAGAAAGACATTTCTGAATGCGTTCCCAAGATGGTAATAACTGGCACCAGTCTATGTTGGTGGCCTTAATGGAAGCCTGTAGAGAATCTTCGGCCTGGGAGACTGAGCAGTCACGGATGTTTGATCATGTTTTCTGGTTAATGCCAAATCTCTGACAGGAAGATCTGGTTATCTTTCACTTTTATGGAAATGAGCCTGGAATGGAGTGTTGCAGCCAGGGGAGGATTACATCCTCTTTTAAAAGCAAACCGTGTGAGGGTTGTGGGATAGAGAATGCAGTTCCAACTATTTATGAGTAAATTCTCTCTTAGGATGAGCCACATGGGAGATAAACTGAGGGAAAAGAAACTAAAAACTTAGATTTTAGAGGATCATCACTTTCCTCTGGTTACAGAGGATTGAGGCAATGTTTATTAAGATGGTCTATCACAAATTTGGATACCAGGCATAGTGGAGATAGGAAAAGTCATGCAGGGTAGGATGCATGATCTTGCCCAGGCTGAGGCTACATTTCAGACTCCAGAGCAAGGGGTTGGCAAATGTTTCCTGTAATGGGCCAGGTAATAAATATTTTAGGCTTCATAGGCTATACCATCTCTGTTACAACTATTCAGCTCTACCATTGTGCCATGAAAGCAGCCATAGACAATAGCAAATAGTGTATGTGGCCTTGTTTCAATAAAACTTTATTTAAAAAAACAGCAGGAGGCTGGATTTGGCCCATAGGTCACAGTCAGTTGAACCCTGGCCATGGGCAGGCAAGGGGCAGAGCCTTGCGAGGGGCTTTGAATACTTGGGCTGGGCTCTGGTTGCAGTGGAGACCAGCCTGCATTTTGTCCTCTCCAGTTTGAGAGCAGGGGCTACACCTTCTTTGTGCTTCCTGGAGATTCCTGAGGAGTTCAGGGTGTTACTATCGACTCTGGTTTATTGAATTGAGCTCTGGGTTCAGGCCTGGTGTTTCCGAACAGAAGTACCAATGGGAAGAAGGACCAGGCCATTGGTAGAAGACGAGAGAAGCAGACATGGAAATAAAGGCAGACAACCTTTTCTTTTTTATTTCGCTTAGACAAAATGCAAAGAGTGTCTCATTAAATTAAAAAAGAAACTAAAATTGATTCCCCCCCACCCCTTCACTGATGGCACTCATCCTAATTAACAACAAAAGAAGACCAAATTGAGAGCCCGGTTTCTAATGGGAAAGAAAGGTGTGCAAACGTGACTGGAGTTTTCCCCTGCCCGCAAATCGGTGTTCCTTTTAAAATCACAAATAGGCTAATTTCCCCCCCCACCCTGTTTTCTTTCTTGCCTCTTGTGTGATAGAACTTCCAGTCAGAAGGTTTAATGAATCCCCCCATGCACTTTTGTAGAAAATCAGTAAAAATGCAATAGCCTGTGAAGATCATAAAACTGGACTTCTTTCCCAAAAAATCAGATGCCCAGGCAGATGGAGCTCACACTCAGACAGAAAAAAAGCAGGAGAGTCTTTGCACTGTCTGTGGTTTCAGTATTTTCTCTCTTTTTTTTAATATATTTTGGCAATTTTCTTTAATTATAAATATTGGAATTCCGTAAAAAAAAGGTAGCTTTGATTGAATTGTTTGAATTGTATTTACAACCGCTGTCCAGTCATGCTGTCTGTTATACCAGGGTGTAAGATTTTGCGTAGGGATTGTTTCCTTTCAAATGGCCCCGGGAGTCGAGCAGTGATTCTTGGGAGCTGCTCATTTTAGCTGCCTGTCCCAGCTCCGCCCCCTCCCGCTGAGGTAATGTGGCCACGGCCCCCGGCTGCCACGACTGTCCTTCTCTCGTGGAGGAGGCGGAGGAGGCGGCGGCTTCCATCGGGATGGGCTCCAGGACCGTGGGGCGCTTCAGGGTCCGGCTTTTCTGAGGTTCCAAGCATGCTTGTCCTAAGCTCAGGTCCCTGCTGGTGCCTGGACCACCTCGGTTTAACAAAAAGTCCATTCTAAGGTATGGAGGCAAATGTATGAGGTCACCTAGAAGGAAAGACAGGGTAGTTAGTTGGCGTCATTTGGTAAACACCGGCAGAATACCCTGTGTGCATGCGGGTGGCCATGCGGGTTTTAGAGACGAGAACGCCGCTGCACACAGGTGCTTTTCTCAAATCCTCCATCAGCGCTCACCACAAAGACAGGTGGAATCGTCCTCCCACCTTTGTTAGGCACGGGAGGAGCTCATTTTCCTACAGTACTTACTTGTATTAACTTACTTGTACAGAAATGGAGGAATGGGGGTAACAGAATCCTTCAAAACACCATCGTTGACAGAAAAACATACATCAAAGGCAACAGCGTCCACTGTATACGAACGGTGATAGACTAAATCCCGCATGTGATTGGAAGTGTGGGGAGAGCACAGGGTTGGAGGAGAGACCAGGGATGTCAAGGGAAGAATGATGGACAGGTGGCTCTCGTCTTGGCAATTCTATGAAACCTTGTGACCTTGGCCAGCCACTTAGTTATGGGTCTTTATGATGGCTTTGGGTGAAAGTGCCACAGCTTATGGCCTCCTTACCAGGCCCTGCCTACCTGCTAACCTCTGTGTGGCTCTTCTGTTTCAGCCATGCTGTGTATAGAGATGACAGCAGCTTAGACCAGAGTTCTAGCATTTCTACTTCCTGCTCAACGTCACTCTGGCTTCTGTGGTGCCATGTAAACATAACCTCAGGTCTCCTTTAAGAGCATCTGCTGGCTGGGCATGGTGGCTCATGCCTGTAATCCCAGAACTTTGGGAGGCTGAGGCAGGAGGATCACCTGAGGTCAGGAGTTCAAGACCAGCCAGGCCAACGTGGCGAAACCCCGTCTCTACTAAAAACACAAAAACTAGCCAGGCATGGTAGTGGGTGCCTGTAGTTCCAGCTACTGGGGAGGCTGAGGCAGGAGAATTGCTTGAACCTGGGATGAGGAGGTTGCAGTGAGCCGAAAGTATGCTACTGCACTCCAGCCTGGGTGACAGAGCAAGACTCAAAAAAACAAAAACAAACAAAACAAGCAAACAAACAAACAAAAAACCCAAACCAAAAAAACCAAGAGCATCTGCTGCAGGCAGGGAGGTATCAGTTCTCTGGGATGCTGCAAGCCAATGACAAGCATGACAGGGCTTTCCTCATGGCCGTCCCCGCCTAGTGCAGGATCTCCCTAACAGGCATCCTTTGTTCAGGGATGCCCCATCAGCCTGACTGCAGCCTTCTCAGAGGTGCACTGCAGCCTGAGGTGCCTCCAACCAATCTCTCCGTCCCCTTTTCCTCTCACAGGTGTCAGACCTCTGTTATGGTCCCTGGACTCTCTTTGCCACCTCCTGCTTCCTCTTGCTTCGTTCTTCACAAGAATTTCCCCAATAAATTCTTTGCGTGTCTAATCTGTCTTGATAGGTGCTTCTCAGAAAACCTGAACTGACACAGCTTCTTTCACCATCAACTACTGAAAGGTCAACTCTGACCTCTCATTGCCAAATTCTCTGGTTTCCTCTTGGTCCTCTTCCTACCTGCATTACTATAGCATTTGATGCTGTTGAAATTTTTATTGTTGGCCTTCTCAGCTGCCAGAGCACTGTGGTCTTCCAGATCTCTGCCTACATCTCTGGCCACCCCTTCTCACTTTCCTTGACTGGATCCTTTTCTCTGTCTTTCCTCTAAATGTTACAGAGTATGCCCAGTGGCCTGCTCTCAGCCCTCTCTCGAAAGGCTTGGCTGCTCTCCTCATCTCTTTATAAATAGCTTTCCCATCTATCTTTTCCATTTTGCTCTTTCTCCTGAGCCCTAGATATGACTTTCAGGTGCTTTGCTAGGCATTTCCACACGAGTGTCCGTCTGGAATTCTAAATACCACAGTCTACCAATTCACTTAATGAAGGCCAACTCCATCCCCTCTCAATCCCAAATGCTGCTTCTCTCCTGTGTGCTCCATCTTGTGTAACATTATCACCATCCTTCCATCCTTGAAACCTCAGAGGTGACACTGACACCTTTCTCTCCAGGTTAATTCTACTAGCAAAGTATCTCTTGACTCCGTCTTTTTTTTAACAACAAGGGATAGAGTCTTGCTCTGTTGCCCAGACTGGAGTGCAGTGGTGCATTCATGGCTCACTGCAGCCTCAAACTCCTGGGCTCAAGCAACCCTTCCACCTCAGCCTCCAGAATAGCTAGGGCTACAGGTTCACGCTGCTGTGCCTGGATAATTATTATTATTTTAAAAATATTTTGGAGACACAGGGTCTTTCTTGGTTGCCTAGGCTGGTCTCAAACTCTTGGCCTCAAGCAATGCTCCTGCCTCAACTTCTCAAAGCACTGGGATTACAGGCATGAGCCACCTGGCCTTGACTCCTTCTCATTCCCATCTTCAGGGCCCTGTTTCAAGGCTTTAAAGCATCCCATCACCCCCTTGCAGTGCATGAGCACAATTAGGGCCCAGCCACCAAGTCCACTTTGCAACCAACGCTGCCTGGCTTGAGCTGGACTGACGCTGGGTCTGAGTTTCTGCTGTTTTGGTATAGGCAGTGTGCATTCTCCAGCCCAGTGCTTCCCACTTTTATCTTTTTGAGGTATAGGCAGACAAGGGGTATTTGTGCAGCACACTGGGATGAGCCCAAGGAGTTGCTTCTGGCCACCTTGAGGTCTGAAGGACTCACTGTCTTGGCACACCTATAACTCATGTCATACCAGGTGCAAAACTCTGGCTAGAGAATGGGCTGGTGGTGTGTGGTCCTGGAGCGAGGGCCCAGGGAAAAGGATGTGCAGGGAGAGAGAGATGAAAATGGTCTGAGCTCAGGAGAAGCTGCGGGATGTAAGAGAGGGAATTAAATTGTGAGATACAAAGGGGGCCCAAGAAAGGCGGCTTCAGAGTCAATGACAAGTGGGAGTGGTGAGAGAGGGGAAGGGGTTAGGGGCGACTCCTTCCCAGGCTCTAAGCTCAGGAAACTCTGTGGACAGTGAAACCACTAACTGTGAAAGGGTGTACAGGGGAAAGATTGTACTTTGATGACAAAAGATGAAGGGTTTAGTTTCAGACCTGCTGAGTTTGATGCAGCTGGGGACATTCAAGACAAGATATCTAGTAGGTATTTTTATCGTAGAAACGTAGCACTAGGATGACTCATCGCTCATTTTCTGAATCTAAAGTAACTGAATATTCTTTTCTTTTGCTTCAAAATATTCCCTGCTTTCCTTATGTTACTGTATGTTAACAATAGTTAATTGAGCCTTCCTCATCCAGCCCCTGTGGTCCTATAGGCCCTGAAGGTGCAGGCTGAGGGGATCTGAGACCACCTGAGCCAAGCAAGGGCTGTCATTAGCCAGTGGCCCTGCTAGCGGGGCAACGGAAGTGATGTGTGTTTAGATAGTGCTTAAAGCCTGAACCTTAGGAAACACTTCAAGCTTACCCACAGAAAAAGAATAACCAGCATAACAGAAGGAAAGGACTATTCAAGAATATAAGGGAACTGGCCTGTAATGCCAGCACTTTGGGAGGCCAAGGCAATGGATCACCTGAGGTCAGGTGTTCAAGACCAGCCAGGCCAACATGGTGAAACCCTGTCTCTACTAAAAATAGAAAAATCAGCTGGACGTGGTGATACACGCCTGTAATCCCAGCTACTCAGAAGGCTGAGGCAGGAGAATCGTTTCAACCCGGGCATCGGAGGTTGCTGCACCATTGCACTCTAGCCTGGGCAACAAGGATGAAACTCCATTTCCAAAAAAAAAAGAGAGTATAAGAGAACTAAAAATAAATATGGCCAAGTCAAGCCGTAAAAATGCATTTTATACAATTTAAATGAGGAGTCAAAATGTTATTACCCTTCCTGAAAACCTTTTTCCCCCCAAAAACAGGAGTAATGACCTTATTTTTGGGAAATCCACCAAATGATTTCTTTGTCCTTCTGTTATTACATTGTTGCACCCCTTGGTATTTATGATTCAAAATTCCATTTAGCTTTTTCAGGATGTCTTTATTCTATTAAGTGATTATGAGTAATTATATGATTTCATTGGGAATGGCAGCATGTAATTCACTAAATGACCCAGCGACACTGGATTGGGCTCGCTGAAATTAAAGGCAATTCTAATTCAACGTTGGCTTCCTACTGTCAACTAGATCCAAGGGAAGCTCAGTAATAAATACCTAGACAATAAATGGGCCATAACATTCTTTTTTATTTTAGATGGAGTTTTGCTCTTGTTGCCCAGGCTGGGGTGCATTGGTGCGATCTTGGTTCACTGCAACCTCCAACTCCCACCTCCCAGTTCAAGCGATTTGCCCCCCTCAGCCTCCCAAGTAGCTGGGATTACAGGCATGCACCACCACACCTGGCTAATTTTTGTATTTTTAGTAGAGATGGGGTTTCTCCATGTTGGTCAGGCTGGTCTCATATTCCTGACCTCAGGTGATCCGCCCACCTCAGCCTCCTAAAGTGCTGGGATTACAGGTGTGAACCACCATACCTGGCCCATAACATTCTTATAGGAAGAAATTACATAATTTGGCATTCTTGTAAAATGGGTTTTGGTAACTTGATGCATCTGAACTCTGGCTTATAAAAATATAATTGCATGAGGCCTACCCATTATAGACACTAATGTGGAGGGTTCAGGAATATCTTGCCATCTAGAATAGCTTTGTTCCTGAAAGATGAAATAATTTGATTTTTTAAGACTTTATGAAACTTCATGGCATTGAAAATTACTTATGTTCCTTTATGGTAGTTATTCTTCAGTCTTCTCTAACTAGGTGTTAATTATTTGCAAAAAAAAAAAAAAATTGAT
>NW_016807232.1:0-2523 GCF_001698545.2 Rhinopithecus bieti | reverse complement strand
GTTAGGTCAATGCTCCAACTACACAACTAGCCATGTCCCATAAGACCCAAGGCTACTGTTTCTCTAGAATAAAGAAGAAAAAGAAAGAAATCCTCAGAATTCTTTTAAGAAAGTATTTCAATTTTTCTCAGACATTAAATTGCGCATTAAGCTTGTCTAATATAATTTCAATGTTCTTTTTAAATTCCATGAAGTTTAGCTGCACTGGTAAAGCAGGTTAAATATATCAGAACATTATACTTTTTTTCTCCATCTTTTTATTTAGAAAGTTTGTAAATCAAAGAAAGGTAGAAGGGCTAAAACAGTGATTTCCCATATATCCTTCAACTGGATTCACCGCTTTTTGCCACACTTGCTTCTATCTTCCTACATGTATACTTCTATCTCCTACATGTATACTTCTATCTTCCTACATACATTGAACATGGTTTACTCAATTAAAGGAAGGTCAGTTAATTCCCTCAGGAAGAACTTTATTGCCTTCACTTTATTTTGTACTGCATCTCCTGCTTTTCTGTCACATAGAAAATGCTCTTGTAAAAGATATACCTCAATCTAATGTGAATAACCAAAATGGCTCAGGGGCCTTTTCAGTCACCTATTAAGCCCCTCTCTTATGGGAAGATATGTGTTACAGCATAGGTATAACTTTGCCTGTTGTCATTGGTTTGCATACGAAATGTCTTTAAATTTTGTGTTGATGCGTATTTTCTTGACCACTTTGCCGGAGTTATTCCATTTATTTTTATTTCTATTTATACATGCTGGAAAATGATTTAGAGTCAACAGCAGGTGGCAGTACTAGCAAACGTTATACTTTTGGTACATAATAAGCTTAGAAAGTAATGTCTTTCAGTACCACAGGAGCAATACAATTAGTAAGGAGTCCTTAAATACCTATGCTTATCTCCAATTAATTTTATTTTAAGAATTATTTTTGAAATCAGTTGAAAATTATGGATAAGTGTATTTAGAAATACTAGTTTAGAGACTGAATTTTGTTATTGTGGAATCAAATAACTGAGAAAAACAGGTTTGTTTTATCCTTGTTTCTGGTTTATTCCATAACCAGAAAAAAAAAAAAATGTGAATACTTAAAAATTAGAAGGAATAGGTAGTTTGAATCCTGTTAAAATTTGCTGGAAAAATGTCACAGCAACATTTATTTCTATTGATGAAAAGGTAGTTATGTATGTTGAAATTTTGTGGCAAACTTTAAGAAAGCTCCTATGAAGCAAAGCTACTCTGATTCACCAGGGTAACAAATTTTAGAAAGCTTAAATTGCTCTTGACATTTATGGAAATAATTTTAAAAATTCTCTTTAGTTATAATTTGTTTCAAAGACCATAATTTGTTGCAATTCTCTTCTTTCATTTCATAGAAAAGGAAACTGGACAAGCAAGGAATTTTTGTTTTCATTGAGGTGTTTGGGTTTTCACAACTTTTGTGTCATTTTACCAGAAACAATAAAGACTTTTTAGGAAGTCATATCAACAACTGTTTTATGTTCTTGGATTTTAACAGTTCTTCTTTACATGTGTTTCAATAACTTACATATGGCTTAAATATTTGTATATTTATAGGTTCATATATCATCTGGATATCAGATAATAGCAGATTAGATTTCTGTTACTAATATGATTATTTAACTTATTAAGAACTCAGAACACTTAAAATTAGTATAGAATTGAAAGCTCATGTAGTTTAATGAGATCATTGCTCCAATGGAGAAACTGAGGCCCAGGAGAGATTTCAGTGAAGGAGAGAGACTTAATGGTATAGAAGGACCTTGTTACATTCTCTCTTGATTCTCAGGCTGTCTCAGGAACAACTGGGTTGCAAATTCTTGTTTTATTTACTTATACTCTCAGGACTCCTGCATTCACTAGGTTCTGTATTTTACTATGAAGAAAATTACGGATAAAATTCTGTCCTCCCCAAAAGCGTGCCATTTCTCTAATTAACTGGTTAGTCTCATACCCCCATTTGCTGGATGTGTAATTAAAATTTAATGAGTCTTCCTGAGCTATAGTTTCAGTGCTTTTGAGAACTACCCTATGTAGTGGCAGCTATTATTATTCCTACCTTTTAAGACTGACAAATGAAAACAAAATCATAAAATGTTTAACTTATATTAAGATAAAACAGCAAGTCATCAAAGGATGTGAGGAGGACAATAGAACTCTGAGGCATAAGTACAGATTCCCCAAGGAGCAGCCTTTTCCACGAAAAACAACAAGACAGAATGAAATCTTAAAATTTTCTTCAAAGATTACATTAGAATTAGAAAATGAGATGGAAACATTTTGTGCGTTGTATGTGGAATAAATCATCTTGAAATAGAAGCACATTGCCTGTTCTCAATAAGATAGCGATGATTTATTGAAGTTATTAGTTAACTCAAACACACAGTTTTTGGCATACTATTGAAATTTAGCTTTGATTACATTTTAATTATTACTCCATTAAAACCTATTATTTGCATACAATAGCTTCTTTATAAGGTTAAGCAAATCACTGTT
>NW_016807231.1:280276-284608 GCF_001698545.2 Rhinopithecus bieti | reverse complement strand
CAGTCATAAAAAAGAACAAAATAATGGCATTCACAGCAACTGAATGGAATTGAAAACTATTATTCTAAGTGAAGTAACTCAGAAATGGAAAACTAAACATCATATGTTTTCACTTCTAAGTGGGAGCTAAGCAGCTTAATGAATTTAGATAGAGTATCAGTGAGGGTTCTCCAAAGAAACAGAACCAACAGGACATATGTATATGTACATTAAGAGATTTATTTTAAGGAATTGGCTCACACAACTGTGGAGGCTGGCAGGTCCAAAATCTACAGGGAAGGCCTGCAGAATTTCTGTGTCACAGTCTTGAAGCTGAATGCCTTCCTCTTGAGGAAACCTCTGCTTCTGCTAATAAGACATTGAACTGATTGGATGAGGCTGGCCCACACTGTGGAGGGTAATCGGCTTTATTTAAAGTCAACTGATTATAGCCGTTACTTACATCTACAAAATACCTTCATAGCAACATGTAAACTGGTATTTGACCAAACAGCTGAACAAATACCGAGCTGACACATAAAATTGACCATCACAGGTACCAATGCTATGTGCAAAAGAAAACTGTCTAGTCAGTTTTCAGCAATTTGTCTTTTTAAAAGGACAAGAGAATTTCGCATGAGGTACCTAGTCCCTGAATGCCTCAGCAGCCCTGCCCCTAAAATATCTGGTCATGCCCTCCATACCATCAGTCCCCCAGGCTACTGCTGTTAGGCTACTCCCAGGCCACATCTATTTGGTCTATAATAGCAGTTGTGGGGAATATTGGGCAGAAGCTGAACTTTCTCTAGGACCACCTAAGACAAACCCAACCCAATCAGTTCTATTGCTCCTGAATCTGCTAAAACATACTGATAAGAAGTGCTGTCGACTTTATGGACAGAAAAGAAAGATCCAGCTCCTTCTCCTCTATCAAGCTGCCCTTAACTTTGCCTGGAGTGGTGAGAAACCATAACCTTTAACATCCCTCTTTGCCTAGGGAGCCCCCCTTTCTTATCCACTACATCTCTTGAGGAACTAGAAATGGCCTTAAAGCTTGTTTAGGTTTATATCCATAGTCCGGCAGTCTGCGTCTATGTAAAGATCTATTCATCTGGAGAAAGTACCTGCCTTACTCTCCTCAGAAACTAGAAAATTAATCTTTCAGCTAGTTTACAAATTTCTTAGGAACACTTTCTTCCCAAGAAATTTATTCTCAAGCTGGGCACAGTGGCTCATGCCTATAATCCCAACACTTTGGGTGGCTAAGGTGGACGGATCGCTTCAGTCTAGGAGTTCAAGACCAGCTTGAGCAACATGATGAAACCGTATCTCTACTAAAAGTACAAAAATTAGCTGGGTGTGGTGGTATGTGCCTGTGGTCCCAGCTACTCAGGAAGCAGTGGTGGGAGCATCACCTGAGCCTCGGAGGTGGAGGTTGCAGTGAGCCAAGATTGTGCCACAGCACTCCAGCCTGGGTGACAGAGCAAGACAAAGTCTCAAAAAAAAGAAAAGAAAAGAAAAGAAATTTATTCTCAAACCTACTCTGTTTAACAGATAAAGGCAAAGCTTCTGTGATTTCAAATAGAAGTTTCTCCCCCAACCTCTCTTGGCTCCCCATTCATCATGCCCTCTTGGGGGGCCCCTAAGGGAAGCCTCTCAGAACTCCTAGGGCTCTGCCAGAGCATAGTCTACAAAGCATGATGCAACAGAAAGAATTCTACATATATAACCAGGTAGACAGATAGATAGATAGATAGATAGATAGATAGATAGATAGATAGATAGATAGATAGATGAAGCAGTATCATGTTGAAGTAAAACCTTAACACCTTAACTCTGGAAACTTTAACTCCCAGTCATATTTACCATCCTTGGACAGGTACTTAACCTCTTTAGGCCTTGCAAATTGAAATGATAATACTTTCCTTAAATAATTATTGATAAGAGTATCTATAATGGAGTACTTTTAAAGTTCTACAAAAGTTAGATATTATTGACCACCAGGATACTTTGGAAATCAAGGCCATGTCTGTGGGCAATGTGATATCCTTCAACCTGGACTCAATGGCTACGGAATATTCTGTGGTTACAGCTCATAAACTAAGAGACTAAGCTGCCCAGCTCAACCACTGCCTCCTGATGCATATGTCTAAAACAAAACCACATAAAGCTCAATAAGCCAGTCTGGGTTAGTTGATCCTCTGGTACTTTTTTTTCCCATTTGAAGAAGCTGGTCAGCTGACAGGGACTCAATAAGTTGGGGGGAAAACATTACACAGAGTTAAACAGATGACTTTATGGTAGGATTTAACAGAAACTTTACATGAATAATGAATCTCTAAAAGGGCTTTGTAGTGTGCAGCATCACAAACTTAGTTAACCACAGAACACGTTTTTAGTAGAATCACATTTTGTGGAACACCTACAGAGCAGAGTTGAGAAAATGCTGCTTCACAGAGAGGCACAGCAGAGGGTGATTTTATTATTACCATTTATTAGAATGTCCTACCATTTCTTCCTATCACATGTCCTTAATCCTAAAAGATCCTGAGAGATCTCCAGAATGCTTCAAAGAGTATCACAGGAGAGCTTCACAAAGTATCATCTGATCTTTCCCCAACTGAATTTTAATATCAGCTACAACAGTACTAGGCTTTAAATTAAATTCCACTAGACTTGAAATGTTTCCATTAAGAATCAAGCAAATAAATGGAAATTCAGGAACCAAGAAGTAACTAAGAGGCTTCTTGGCAAAAGGCATCTTTTAGAATGACTACATTATGTTTCCTTCCAACAATAGTACCTGAGCTTGGCATGAACCTAGCCATGGAGCTTTTTTGGAAACAAAGCCTTTGTCTTCTACACATGTCATCTAGCTTTCTAAAGAATGCTTTGACACATGCACACATATATTCATTGCAGCACTATTCATAATAGCAAAGACATGGAATCAACCTAAATCCCCATCAATGGTAGACTGAAGAAAATGTGGTACATATACACCATGGGATAATATGCAGTCATAGAAAACAATGAGATCATGTCCTTTGCAGGGACATACATAGAGCTGGAGGCCATTATCCCTAGCAAACTAAAACAGGACCAGAAAACCAAATACCACATGTTTTCACTTATAAGTGGCAGCTAAATTATGCGAATACATGGACACATAGAGGGGAACAACACACACTTTGGCCTATCAGAGGGTGGAGGGCAGGAGGAGGGAAAAGATCAGGCAAAATAACTAACGGGTACTAGGCTTAATACCTGAGTGACAAAATAATCTGTACAACAAACCTATGTAACATGAGTTTACCTATGTGACAAACCTCCACAGGTACCCCTGAACTTAAAATAAAAGCCAAATTAAAAAAAAAAAAAAGAATGCTAAACTCAGCCAAACAATCAGGGATTTTCAACTGGGCTATTACAGAAGTGTGTGGAACTTTTTCTTTTCAAATTATTTTGCACATTTAGACACACCAACACTCCAGCACCATACCTTACCTATGTGAAATTGAACAAATCCTATGAAGGGGTTACCCAGAACACTGAGCAACCCAATCATGGCGGTGCGCTGGTGTTTGTAGCAGCCCGCAAGCAAATACCAAACATTTGTCAGTCCATCGAAATTTGTATCAGACTATCATCCCAACACATTCATGAAAATGATCACCAGAGGTCTTATATCTGACAATTCTGTCTCTTAACTGGTAAAAATGCACAATGATTGCCCCATGGCAGTTATTTTACTGTGAATGATCCTCAAACTTGAATGTGTACCAGAATCACCTGGAGGCCTTTTTGCATACAAATTGGTGGACCCCATCCTCAGAGTTTTTGATTCAGTGTCTGCATGGTACTGGTACCAGCATGGTAATAAGCTTCTTCTCACCCTTGACGGAGACAGTCTGTGGACCACACTTCATTACATTGTCATCTTAAACACTTCAATCAACTGCCACAAAGTAAACACTGGTACCTAGGCTGATTTAGACCCAACACATAAGCTTTTTTTAAATGTGGAAAACTAAGAGAAGAAGGGTTATTATACAATTCACCTGAAGGCTCATTTTCTAACAGTGATATAATTATTTCATTAGGAAAATGTATAGTTAATTAATAATTTATCAAGAAAATAAAAAATAGTTTGTTTAACCTTTTAAATTACATGGAACTCATTACTTAGTGAGAGTGAAAACTAAAAGAAATAGAAAGTTCTAAGTGCAAAGCAAATATCTTTGACTTTATTGAAATGTTACAACAAGCTATATTTATATTAACACTTTCTTCTTTGACTGTGGTTTTTTTCAAAAAAAAAAATAAATGAACACTTTCTTTCCTTCCTCTCTT
>NW_016807231.1:266109-276945 GCF_001698545.2 Rhinopithecus bieti | reverse complement strand
ACAAAATAAAATAAAATAAAAAGTGAGGGTAGATAGTTGGGGCAATCAAGTTTTTCCAAAGAAAGTGCCACCCAAAATGAATCCTGAACAATGAAGCAAAGCTGAGGGAACAACAGAAAGAACAGTATTTCTAAGGAATTGAAGTAATTTTAGTACAGCTGGGGTATACCATTTGGTGGCAGGGGTGGGGAGTAGAACAGACAATGAGGAGGAAAAGGCAAGTGGCGATACTGAAAAGATGTGCAGTGTTTTCTCATTACCTTCTGTTTCCGTGTGAGTATCATGAAAAACACAAATCGGGGTGATTACTTGGTTCACAAAGATACCCCAGTAGCCCTGTCTCTGCTGCCTCTCCTCTCCCTTCTTTTGGTGAACTACTCTTCCTCCTCTCCAGCCCTAAGCATGTGGTCAAAATCGCAGCTGCTATCCTTTTCACATGAGTTTACGTCCAGTGAAAACTTGCTCCAAAACTAGCCATGGATAGGACCCCACACGCCTGGCCATAGTGATGACTCTGGTGCTAGTCACATGACTGGAGACAAACCAATCAGAGCTCTTCCCCAGGTTTTCTTGGACTGGAGCTGGCAAGGAAGAACCCCTTCTTCTCTAGTCAAAGTGCCTTGAGGATGTGAGCTCGGAGCTAGCAGCAGCCATGTCTAGCACCGTATGGAGAATCCTGCCTTCAACAGAAGAGAATGAAGCCACACAGAGGGAAAAGCGAAGACAAGAAGAGAAGGTCCTGACAGTTTTTAAGCCTCTAGTTTTAGTCCCTAAGGCCAATGCCAAGGTTGCAGAGGTTACCTTGTACTTCCTAAGGCCCAGCTGTTCTGCGCTTTCTCCAAACCTGTGAGCTCAAGTACCCTTTCTGTAAAGTGTCCAATTGGGTCTCTGTCAAATGCTTGTGTGCACTCTACTTGGCATGTTCCTCTGAACTGTTATTCTCAAAATGGGTCTGTAACAGCTGTAAATTATGTAGCTTATTGTTACCTTGCTCAAGGCTGTTTTTCCATTGCTGTGCCTCATTTCCTTACATCTTTACTCATTTGCTCTCTTCTGAAGATTCTGAAAACAGTAACCAAAACAGAATCAGGCTCATACAGGGCTGGAAAGGCCTCCTCACATCTGCCTTGTTTACTTATTGTCCTGGTAGAAACCATTGCTCCATGGGGCCAATTAGCTATTTAAAGGTGAAGGAAAAAATGACTAAAGTTGATCTTTTCAGAGAAACTTTCCACACACTTATAGCCCCTGGCTTAAAGCGCCTCAGCAAGTTTTGGAAAAAAGGAGGTCACAAAGTTAAGGACAAAACAGAGATGCCCAATCGAATCCACTGTTGACTTATATTCAACATGGCAAAAACAGAACTTACTGTCTCTCCCCTAAATTAACTCTCTCTCCAGGCGACCTTATTTTTTACTTATCATTCTCCTAGTCATCTAGACCTTGAAATTGTGTGATTTATCTTTTATTTTCCTCTCTCTAACTGTAGCCAGTAAGATACTGACTCTTCCAAATTATTTTCTTTGAGATATGTTTCATATCTAATCTTTCCTCTCCATTCTCACTGCCTGAACCTATATTCTGAATCCATCACTTCCTCCATAACCAATCTCTCCTTTTTTGTTTTAAAATATTTAACAAAAATGATATGTATTCAAGATGTGCAATGTGATGATTTGATATACATTTACATTGTATAATGATGATCACAAATTAACACATCCATCACCCACACTATACATTCCCACAACTTATTCATCTTATAACTGAAAGTTTGTACTTTTTTATCAGCATCTCTCCATCTCCCCCACCATCTAGCCCCTGACAACCACCATTCTACTCTCTGTTTCTATGAATTTGACTCTTTTAGATTTCAGATATAAGTGAAATCATACAGTATCTGTCTTTCTGTGACTGGCTTATTTCACTTAGCATAATGTCTTCCAGTTCATCCATATTGTCACAAATGACAAAATTTCCTTCTTTTTATGCCTGAATAGTATTCCATTGTGTGTGTGTGTATGTGTGTATGCACACATTTTATGTATTCATTCATTTTCTTTATCCATTCATTTATCAGTGGACATTTAGGTTGATTCTATATCTTGACTATTGTGACTAATGCTGCAGTGAACATGGGGTTGCAGATATCTTTATGACATACTGATTTTATTTTTAGGGGACACATACTCAGAAGTAGAATTGCTGGATCATATGGTAGTTCTATTTTTAATGTTTTGAGGAACTCTATACTGCTTTTCATAATGACTGCATTAATTTCTATTCCTACCAACAGTGTGCAAGCATTCCCTTTTCTCCACATCCTTGCCAACACTATTATCTCTTGTCTTTTTGATAATAGCCATTGTAACAGGTGTGAGGTAGTATTGCAGTTTCAATTTGCATTTTCCTGATGATTAGTGATGTTGTGCACCTTTTCATATATGCCTGTTGGCTATTTATGTGCATGACCAATATTTTATATGTTTCTCTGATGTTACTTCCTCACATCCACATCCCCAGCCACAGTGAAAGACCAAGGATAGGCTTCTGACCCAAGGGCCACCAATCTACATTCTGGCCAGTGATCTAAAACAGAGCCAGGTATAAAAATATAAACTAGGACAATCAGATTCTCTCTCAGGAATTTGCCCTAAAAATATGAGGGGGGTGGGGGGGAGAGAGAGAAATGGAGAGAGAGAAACAGGGAGAGAAATGAAAGAAGGAGGAGCTGAAGCTGAAAGAATACCTAGAGAGGAATAAGAAAAAGAGTCAGAAATATAAGGGAAAAGATAGAAACCTGAAGGCTTGATAGGCCATGCAAACCAAAATTATAAGGGAGTAGGAACAATGAATTAAATAGGAATTAGGAACTATCCAAAAGCTAACCTGAGCAGAAGAAAACACTTAAGGCAGTCAGTAGTGAGGGGGAAATACAGCTGAGCCATGTTAATGACAGAACTCTAGGGTGAAAAGTCTTACAACCCTGCTGAGGTCCCTGAAGCTGCTGTGAAGCCAAGTACGATTCCCATGAGGTCCCACCGCACTCTGGTTTCTGACTTTGCTTACCCTGAAACCTCTTTCTTTCTTATTGCTCTTTAACAGCACCCCACCACCTCTTTACTTGAGATGACTCAAAAGTGTTTCTATCACTTGCAAACAAAAGAGCTTAATAAAAACAGTTCAAATCAAATAGCATCTGGCTTCTGAGATGTCCATTACCTGGCCTCACCATGCCTTCACAGCCTTTCAGTCCCACAATCCTTCAATGAGAATATCCCACTTCAGAATATCAACTTTGCTAAACCATCACTGCCTATTCTCTGTGTATATACACAGCAGTCAGTTTCTGTCTCCATACCTTTGCTGGCACTTCTGCCACATATCCCCTTACTTCACCCCACCAAGTTCTAGTCACCCTTTAAGCCCTGAATCCTCTTGGAAGACTTTCCTGGCTTTGCCATCCTGACATTACTTCTCCCTGCTCTTACCCTCGAATCCCTATAGACTAAATCACGCAATCTAGCATCTCATTCTGTGTAATCTACCATCTCATTCTATGCTGCCTTGCTTTTCTCTATTCATGACAGGTTTTCTATCTCCTCAACTGGTTCTTGAACTCATGAATTGCAGGAATATATTTCATATTGTTTTCAAGTACCCCACTGTATCATTATTATTATTCATATTATTAACAAATATTATCAAATATTTGTTGTTCGAATGGTATCAACATGGAGCACAAACAATCCAACAGGCATATCATAGAACCTCATTACTGCAAAACAATCATTAATGAGAAAACTACACTAATAGGGCCCATGCTGAGTGTGGTCATTGAGGTGCTATCCTAAGAGAAGGGCTCAGCTCAAAGGAAGGCTCCCCTCAGACCCTTGGGCCTTGTGAAAGAACCACTTTTTATTTCCTCCAGCAGGGGAGAGAGAAAAGGAAAGTCCTGAGACCTGGGAATGTCACCTAACTGCTTGGTATAATGACAGAACTCACAGCCTACTCCAGGAAAAGCATAAAATCCTGACCTCCGCCTTCTTTGGAAACAATTACCTCAAGGCATAAGCCAGGGAATTGTCAATCTTTCTCCCTTCATCCTGGCAGCTTAGGTTCTGGTTGCCTCTCCCAGGAGAAATGCTCTGGTCCCTCCTCCGAGGACAGCTCTCTTTCTAGGCCAAACCCAAGTCACCTTTGAGAAAAGCCACCATTCAATGTGGGACTTTTAAATATCAAGAGATGCCAAACAGTGCAGAAATCAAGAACTTTCTCTTAGTCAGAGCACTTCCATGCAAGAGGAAAATATGGCTCTACCTAGTGTCATTTCCAAAATTGATAAGCGACCCATACATCAGCAGTGCTATTTTGACACTCCATTATGAGTCATAAAATTTCTATTCAACACCCACTTCCTGAGCCCAGGGTATTATTTATTCCAAGGAATTGGTAAGAGGTCTCAACTAAGTGCAGGATAATCTGCTTCTGAAAATCACAGTTGAGAAAAGGGCAAGTTTCTTGTCATCCTCAGAAACTAATATGCAAAAAATAAATCTGACTAAGAACATGTGGGTGGGAAGGTACATGGGAAAGAGGATTTAAGAAAAACTTCACCCATCTTACCCACTCAAAAGCTATTGCTATGCTGCGCCTTTATTTCTTGGTTTCCTGTTTTTGCTTACAGCAGATAAAACTTGATGGCAATGATCTTAATCTTCTCTGTCAGCCTTCCAAGCTCATGATGGGGAGGGGAAGGGCAGAGATTGTTCCTGTCTTCAGGCGGGAAACCAAAGTTCAAGAAAATGGACTCCAGCAGCAGATAGAAAATGCAGATAGTCCCCAGAGGCTGCTGTGCATACATCTGGAATACCTCCAGATCTGGGACAGAGGAGGAATGCTGATAAGAAATCCAGTTGAAAAGAGAACACATGGACATAGTGAGGGAAACAACACACACTGGGGCATGTTGGGGGAGGGCAAGGTGGGGAGAGCATCAGAATAAATATCTAATGCATGTGGGGCTTAATACCTAGGTGATGGGTTGATAGGTGTAGCAAACCACCATGGCACATATACACCTATGTAACAAACCTGCACATCCTGTACATGTACCCCGGAACTTAAAGTAAAATCAAAAACGAAAAAAGAAATCTGGTTGAATATTTGAGAATGTTCCCTGACCTCATGAATCAGTAGATGAAAGATGCCAATAAACTTAAAGGGGATTTTTCATTTACTTGGCTAGCCAAGGGTTTGAAATTCTAATATTAAGAATTCAGTCATTTCATTTATCCTTTCCTATATTTGTTTCTCTTTCTCTCGGAGTCTTTTTAAAAGGCAACTACGATAGGAGGGATTATATAACTTACGTAACATTTTAGTGTGATTTAATTGTCCAATTTTTTTCACTGGGGTTGTATATGAAGAGGAAAGGAAGGAGAGATATGCATGCAAAAAAGTCATGCTTTCCTACATCCTAAAATGGATTCACAATCATCTCTGCCAACTCATGAACATCAGAACGGGTGTCACACGCTATAAAAACCTCCATTTCAGACAATTTATTCTGTCTTTTGGTCAAGGTGCCTGAAAGCTATTGAGTCCTTATATGTTTGGGGGACAGTTCACTAAAAAAAAGTCTAATTAAGAAGTCCTCCTCACAGTGCTACCTCCTCCCCATCCAAAACTTACCACTACACCCCTTAGCAAAGATTATCTGAGCCTCCATGGCTTTAGTTGTATTCCCTCAGCCTAGAATGCTAAGTCCCTACTCATTGCCTCAGTAGTAGCTGCTCCTTTTGCCTAGAAAGCTATTCCTCCTCATCTTTACATAAATAACACACTCCTGTCTCAGACAGGCCTTTATTATCTAACGCATGTCTGCTCTAGCACATTGACAATTCATTTTCTTTATAACCCTTGTCAGCACCTGGTTTCATCTCATCATATTTGTCTCTTTTACTTGTTTAATGTTTTTGCCCCTCGATACCACCAACTAGAATTTCATGAGGGCAAGAATTGTATCTGTTTCATTCACAGATGAGTCTAGAACAGTGCCTAGTCCATAAGAGACCATACATATTTGTTGAATAAATGACTGGGTAGATGAATGACTGAGTCCCTACACTCCACCCCAACCATAACTGAATGCCCCATTATTACATTTTTTAAAATATTGTTCAAGAGGGCCATTCCCAGCAAGACTCACCACTAACCCATTCATTCATAGTAGAAGGAGCAAGCACCCTGGTGATTCTTCATACCAAGCTCCCCTGTTCTAAGTACTGTCTGCCTGGGCATGACTTCCAAGGGAGCAGAGCTAGAGTAAATTCTACTTACTTTCAACAGCCCCAACTGCAGTATCTAAGAGAAAGAGGAAATACTACATCATAGTAGCTCACAGAAAGAGAAAATCATACATCATAGTACTGGTACTGACCCAATAATGTAACCATGGTGGTGTGGTGTTTTATCGCAGCGCTGGTTTTGGCCTCACTGTGCTGGGTTAAATTCTTTCAATATGTAGTTTTATGAAATCTCCTAGTACTAAGGACATAGGCAGGAAGATCTGGGGCAGAAAGCCAGGATCCAGAAAGCCAGCAATATGTTAAAGTAAGGGCTTAGACTAGGCAATAGGTTAGTACCTAGGCAAGGAGGTTGCCAGGGATCAAGAAGCACATGTGAACCCAAGCTCAAGGCAAGAAGGTGAAAAGCTATAGGCTCTCAGTCTTCGCAACCCAAATCAATCTGGTACTCTAAGATATTCTAAGGTACACTGAGGATTCCCTAACGAAGGGTAGGGAAAGGCCTCTGGTCAAAAGACATATATATATATATATTCAGAATTCTGAAGACCTGCAGAAACCAAATAGGACAAAGTGAGAAAAAGAAAAAAACTGAAAGTGCTAGGCTCACAGAGACCCAGATTTAAAGGCCAATTCCTGTCCTGATCAGGAAGTTTCTTAGATGCTTTTTGTGATGAAAGAACCCTGTATGAGAAAGCAAGGAAGTGAATCAGCCAAACTTGAGTAGGAAGGATAAGGAACAGGGTGAACAATAAGAATAAGGGCAAATACTATAAATAGTTTTGTTGAAAATAGGTAAGCTCTGAGTCTACAGAAGCGGGGTGTTGGGGGGCAGGTGTGGGGGGGATTGTCAGAAGTCTTCAGCAAGTAGAAACCAAAGGTACTATCAGTCAACACATGACTAGGTACCAAAAAAGGAATGGCATTGTAGGAAACTGGCTCTGCCATGGAACCCTGATGACCTCGCCACACATCCACATAGAGCACGCAGGCAAAGGCTGAACCACAGACTGAGTCTTGGTGGAACGCGTTGTGCTATTTCTGGAACATTAGAGGACTAGAAGCCTATAAGGAGCTGCTACAAGGCAGTCCGTCACTTGCTTCCCTCCCTCTCCTGGGGGGAGCTGCAATGAGATCGTTTCTCATCACCTCCCTGATTCTGATGAGGTATGGGGTTTTCTGCTATGCCCCCTTAGAACATAAAACCGCTTTTATGTATAATACATAAATGTACATTTAAATTTATAAAATATAAATTTTATATAAATATAAAATACAAATAAAAGTTATAAATATAAATTTATATAACTATATATTATGGTAAATATAAAGCTACAGAACATAAAACTGCTTGGAGGCAACCTGGAATAGGCTCCTCAGCAATGGGGTGTTCCACAATGGGCAAGTCATCCAGCCTCTTTTCTTTCCATGGCATCCTTTGTAGTGTATGGGACAAGGATCACAGGGATCTGGCACTTTAAGGCCTATTCTGCTTTCAGCTGTCTATGTAAATAATAAACTATCTAAATCTAAAAGTGGTTTATTGTCTCTACCAGTCAGATCAGTCAAGCCTTTGCCTTGACCTTGTATTGTATGTGTGAGATTGACAGGCTTCAGACAGAAAGAGAGACAACCTTCTCATTTGTACCATGATGTTTACTGTGAAGGAATTTCCTGCTGGGAAGTTTGGGATAAAATATTCAGATATGTGTTAATCCCCCCTGAAGAAATCCCAACACAGTCCAAACCCACTACTGAAACCAAACTTAGCTCCATGCTGACACACAGCTACTTTGAAGCTATTGGCCATTTGCTACAGGGGGACAGGGCATCCCAGCAATGCAGTCTCACAGGGCCCACAGCCATTGTCCCTATAGAATCACAAAAAGTCATGTCCAACTCTCATTTCAGGCAAGTCTCCACTTTATTCATCTCAACCCAAGGCCAACTTGCAAAGATTTATAGAAAAGATCCACTATGTTCTCTGTCTACTACTTCAATCTTTGATCTACTGGACATTCTTACTTAAGTCTCATGATTCTCACACTGTAGTGATGGCCAGCAAAATCCTTCTGTGTCCCTACAAAGGCAGGGAGCCCAGTACTGAACACCCACAGAGTGGTTGGCATGTACAGCACAGTCCTGGACCTCAGGAATTTATATTCCAAGGAGAATGTCAAACTGAAACACAAAAACAAACATTTAACTATACAATATATGGTGCTATGTAATTTTTAAAAAAGCACACACCAGGGGTTATAGAAGTGAAGAAGGGAAGGGAGTATTTGCTTCCAACTATGGGGATTAAGGATGACATCATAGTGGATATGTCATTTGAACTGGGCCTAGAAAAAATAGATAAAACGTTAATAATCAGAGAAGAGAGGATAATTGAGTAAACAGAAACAAGCAGAAAACACAAAAGACCCTAGAATAAAATAAATCTAGGAACAGAGGAGATTTTTTTTAATTCTAATTATTTTCTTCAGACTAGTTTGAAATGATCTTTGCATCTATGAAATATCAACAAGATGGGCTGGGCACGGTGACTCACGCCTGTAATTCCAGCACTTTGGGAGGCCAAGGCGGGTGGATGGCCTGAGGTCCGGAGTTCGAGATCAGCCTGGCCAACATAGTGAAATCCTATCTCTACTAAAAATACAAAAACTTATCTGGGTGTGGTGGCAGGCGGCTGTAATCCCAGCTACTCTGAAGGCTGAGGCAGGAGAATTGCTTGAACCCGGGAGGCGGAGGTTGCAGTGAGCTGAGGTCACACCATTGCACTCCAGCCGGGACAACAAGAGCAAAATTCTGTCTCAAAAAAAATAAAATAAAATATGGACAAGATATTACAAGCAAAAAAATAGAGAACAAGAAAAATCTTTGGAATTTAAAATATAATTGCCAAAACAAGAGGGAATGGATAGTGAGTAAATGTAAATGAATATAAGGATAACCTAGTCATTCAAAATATTGAACAGTTAAAGGGACGAGAATGAGATGAGAGCAGGCAGGCAACAAGTAGAATAGTAATAACAATAAAATTAACAGCAGCAGCTATAGATTACTTCGCTCCTACAAAGTGCTAGTTGCCTTACATATAGTACTTCATTTAATAATCACAAAACACAGCAAGGTAGGTATTGCTAGTAATCTATTGTACCAAATGGTGACTATAATAAATAATGACACATTGTATACTTCAAAATTTCTAAAAGAGTAGGTTTTAAATGTCTTCACCACAAAAAATGTATATGAGGTGACTGATTTGTTAATTGGCATGATTTAATCATTTCACAATATTAACATGTATAAAAATATCACATTGTGTCCTATAAATATATAATATATACAATTGTTATTTGTTCATTTAAAATAAAACAACAAATAACAACAAAGAAACTGAGTCTCAGAGAAATAAAGGATCTTGCCTAATGTCAGACAGGTAGCAAGTGGCTAAGGTATGTTGGCCTCCAAAACTGTTGTTCTTAACTACCTCACTTGCAGGAAAGCAGAGGGGAAGCAACAAGGTAAGGAAGAGGTTGAAGGTGTCAGACCAAAAGGTCCAGACCTTCAACCTCTTTATGTATAGAAACAAGGTCCTTGGCCAGGCGTGGTGGCTCATGCCTGTAATCCCAGCACTTTGGGAGGCCAAGGTGGGTGGATCATGAGGTGAGGAGTTCGAGACCAGCCTGACCAACATGGTGAAACCCCATCTTTACTAAAAATACAAAAATTAGCCAGGTGTGGTGGTGTGCACCTGTAATCTCAGCTATTCAGGAGGCTGAGGCAGGAGAATCACTTGAACCTGGGAGGTGGAGGGTGCAGTGAGCCAAAATCGTGCCATTGCACGCCAGCCTGGGTGACAGAGTGAGACTCCATCTCAAAAAAAAAAAAGGGTCCTTCAGGAGTTGAGGAGGGATAAGTTCTCTGGAATGAGTTGGGAAGTGGCAAGGTGATAGAAAATCAGCTTTCCAGGAAATAGGGGACGTTTCTTCCTCCAAGACTATGAACACTGCCGACAGAGGACCCAGGGAGGCTGAGACACAGTGAAGCAGTAGCAGACATGCACCAAATGCAAGAGGACCTTGAAACCAATGCCAGCTCTGCCTCCAAGAACAAGCAACTTATGTCTGATGACTCATTTCCCAGGACAAGGCCAGCTCTTGGCCAGCAGCCACTAAGAATGCTGCAGCAGGGCACTACTCCACACTGGTAGGCGTTGTCACATCCAGACCACCTCCAGGGGACTACTCGGCACTGGTGGGTGTTGTCACACCCAGACCACCTCCATTGGTCTTCAGAAAGTGTGCCCAAAGTCTAAAGCCACGTTTGACTTTATGACATTAAACTATTTCATTCCATTTGGCCAATAGAAATGCAAAAAGGATGAAAGCAAACCGAGGAGGGGATATTGCAGTTCCAAATTGTTCCACAAAAATGGTCTCTAAATGCATCTGGGTCGGCTGCTTATAAAGGGCAACAGAAAGGAAGGAAAGGAAGGAAAGGAAGGAAGGAAGGAAGGAGG
>NW_016807231.1:263842-265943 GCF_001698545.2 Rhinopithecus bieti | reverse complement strand
GGAAGGAAGGAAGGAAGGAAGGAAGGAAGGAAGGAAGGAAGGAGAAAAGAAAACCTGACCACCCAATCCTTAAACATTGTTCAAGAGTAAAAGCCCCACAAGTCTGAATCCAAGAAACCCAAGGCGGGTGGCCTTTTCAAAGAGCTCAGTTGATTTTATCACCATCCCTAGTCTGAATTCGCTGCACATTTCCTCCCTAATCCAGGATGCGATAAGAAACCAACATAGCAAGAATTCATCTTTCCCAGGAAAAGGTGAGCATCTCTGAGTTCAACAGAGACAACTGGAACCTAATTGCATTGCCTCTTTCAAAGCCTTCCAGTAAAAGTGTAAAATGAAAGAGGACTGAAAGAGGCTGCTTAGCGCAGCTACAATGTGATCACATTTTCTTTTGAAAATGACACACCAAGTAGCTGCCATTTTAGAAAATGGCAATTTCATCTGAAATCAGAGCAAGTGTCACTCTGCAGCAAAAAATAAAATCCTTGTTTCAAGAGCTTTGGAACCTGGTCCCCAAACAGCAGTATTTCCTGGCTATATTTGATTAATATTACACAAAGGGTAAGATGAAGGGAAGGTGGATCTGGAAAAGGAAAAGCACCTTTGTGAAGAAAAACAAGTATGTGGCCTTCAGGGAGCTAAGCACATGTTTAATTTTGTGTTTTAAACTTCTCAGCAGACTGCAGATCTATAAAGGGAATCACTGAAAGTGAAGATAACGACGACTTACCCAGAGCATCATGCTGTTTTCCGCAAGACAGGGCGAGAAGTGAGAAAGCAAAATCTTTGCTTCAGTTACACAAACTCTCTCTCCTTTGCAGAGAAACTTGCTAGCTGAAATGGAGCCAGATGCTAATGCGGGAGCCTCAGCAAACAGCTATGTGCTTGTCAAACACTGACATCTACTGGTCAGTTCTGAAATGGATTCTTTTTTATTTCTGAAAGACCAGTCAACTGGACAAAATAAATAAATTCCCTTGTGCTTTTATTGGAGGCTTTTCTTCTTTGGCCCTTTGAAAAACCTTAAACCATAATATAAGTTTTATCTCTGTAAAATATACAGAGTTATTTAATTTATATTTTGATTATTTAAGTTATAAGATTGTTATTAAATAGGGCATGAGAAAAAAACGCAGAATATCTAATCAGAATTTGTTGAGTATAATAATCATTTCTTATATCCATAAAATACTAATGAGCTTCCAAAGCATTGTCAGGTATATTATCTCATTAGGTATTCAACAACCCTGTGAAATGGGACGATCAAGACCATCCTATTTTACAGAAAGGACACAAAGGCCCAGAAAAATCTAACTAATAAATCCAAGGGCATAAAGAAAGTCACAGGTGATGCTAGTTCTAGAAACAAGGTTTTCCAGCTTATAGGCCAGTACTCTAATCATTAAGGCATTTATCTCCACATTTCCCCTTGTGGAAAGAAATAAATTACTCTCAGCTGGTGCGTATAGAGGGAAAAGGCAAATGGGGACACACGAACACACACCCTCTTTCTTTTGCTCTGTACTATTAAAGTCCTGATGTGAACTAATGAGCACAGGGAGAAAGCTTCTGTGGATGAGAGCTATACTCCATTTTAGTACTTCAAGAAAGACTTGGCCAAAGCTGATGAACCCATTGGGCATTATAAACCTTTCTGTACAGCATACCAGAATCAGCCACCACAATGAAGTATGAAAATTGATCTTTTAAAAATGTACTGAAATGTCATTCAGAGAGATTGAGGGCCAGTTATTTAATGCCCAGATGTATTCACCTTCTCCCAACCAGGGCACACAGTTGCTTCCTGATAATGCTAACAAGCTTCCTAATTATTATCAAAACTAAAGGTACATAGGGAACCTTGAAACATGGAAGGCATACCTGAGAGCAAGGTGAATAGATTATTAATTAAATTTCTCTCTTCTGTGGACAACTTAACAAAGTCATCAGAATTTTAAACTGGGACCTTTTATCCCCAGAAGAATTAGCTGGGTTTCTAAAAGAAAGATCAAATCGGCCGGGCGCGGTGGCTCAAGCCTGTAATCCCAGCACTTTGGGAGGCCGAGACGGGCGGATCACGAGGTCAGGAGATCGAGACCAT
>NW_016807231.1:253928-263781 GCF_001698545.2 Rhinopithecus bieti | reverse complement strand
AAAAAAAAAAAAAAAAAAAAAAAAAAAAAAAAAGAAAGAAAGATCAAATCATGGAGGCTGAAACACAAGAGAGTACTTCATAAATATTCCCTGGAATGAAAATATTGCCAGGAGATTTCTGAAGAGGGCATGGAGTATCTGCCTTAGAGGGCCACCGCTAAACTTGTCCTGTTGCCACTTTGCTAAGGAAAGGAGGAACTCAAGAATGTTGTGGGGTTGAGGTGGTAGGGAGTTAAGAAAGACCAGTCAACTAGACAGCTGAGTAACACAAATCAACTCTCGGGGTTTAAGTAGCTCTGTCCTGAAGCATCTTCATGTCTAGAAAACCAACATATCAACTTCTACCACTAATGTCCCTTTTAAAAGGGAATAATGTGGGTTGCCATATCAATGTTTTTTTTCCCTACTCCTAGGGATCCTGTCCCAACTCAGAGCCCTGACTTGACTTTTCTTCCCTACAAGACCTTTCTTTTAATAACAATAACAACAATAGTAACAACTGATGCTAATTTACAGCAGGCACTATTTGAAGGGCTTCACATATACGAACTCATTAATCCGCACAACAACCCTACCAGGTTGTTACTATTATCTCCACGTTATAGGTATGTAAATTAAGTCACAGGGATTAAATAATTTAACCAGGATTGCATAGCTTCTAAGTGATGGTGCTAGAGTTTAAACCCAGGTCTGTCCAATTTCAGTGCCCCCTCACTTAACCTCTATATCAGTGGTTTTCAAAGTGCGGTTCCTGGACCAGCACCATTAGCATCACCTGGGAACAAAATTCTCAGCCCTCTCTCCCCACAACCTGCCCGCAACAGACTTACTGAAACAAAAACTCTGGAGTTGGGTTATTTTAACTTTACTTTTACAAGACACACAGGTGATTCTGATGTACATGACAGTTTGGGGACTCACGCGCTACATAATACCGCTTATCTCTAAAGGGTAGTTGGAGATATAGAACCTTCAGCCTACAACCTACAAAAAGCCCAGTCAGGGTATTGCTTGATATCTTGCCATTTGCCATCTTGTGATAAAACTGGAGCATGAGATGGTAATTCCATTTGATTTTGGGCTTAGGTTAATCATAGATGTTTGAGTATCATACTTTTTTCCTAGGAAAATTCCACATGCAGATCAGTAACAGTAGATCCATTTTTCAAATGCGGAAATCAAAACCATTTAAGTCATTGGAGAATTGGGTTTCGAAAACCTCATTTAGTCCATTTTGTCTCCTCCAGAAAAGTAAACACAACCAATCTGAGGGCAGCAGGTAATTGTCTCCATAACAATTTTTGAAGTATCTAGAGATGGAGTAAGAAAATAACGTTTGAGACTTGAACTGCAGAGTTGTAGTTTTTCAACCCAGGCGTCACCTGATCTCCTTTATTTTCTTTCTTCCCCAATGCCATTCTTCTATAGTCTTTTTACCAGAAGGACCCCGCTCGGCATTTTCCAAAGTGTGTATGTGTGTGTGTGTTCACCACACACGTGCGCTATAAGACTTTAATGCCCTGAGATGCTTGCAAGAAAAGGGTTACAGAGTCGAATCAAATTAGCTTGTAAAGGCTGGGCACGGTGGCTCACGCCTGTAATCCCAGCACTTTGGGAGGCCGAGGTGGGTGGATCACCTGAGGTTAGGATTTCGAGACCAGCCTGGCCAACATGGCAAAACCCTGTCTCTACAAAAAATACAAAAAAATTAGCCAGGCATGGTGGCGCTTGCCTGTAACCCCAGCTACACCGTAGTCTAAGGCAGGAGAATTGCGTGAACCTGGGAAGCTCGGCAGTGAGCCGAGCTCACGCCACTGCACTCCAGACTGGGTAACAGAAACTCCATCTCAAAAAAAAAAAAAAATCAGCTTTTTTTTATCGAGCATTTCCTAAAAAAAAAGTACTCTTTTAAGCACTCTGAATATATTAAAACCACTCTGATGTAAATATTACCATTATCCCCATTTGACAGATAAGGACACCTGGAGCAGAAAAAGATAAAACAGACTTTTCCAAGGTCCTATAAGGAGCAGCGACATATCCTAGCTGGGTTCTAAACCCAGAAAGTCAGCTATCAGAGGCCCCCACTCATAACACCATGGTTTACTGCCTCTTTTTGAGAAATTCTGCAGATTTCATCTATAATTTTCCTCTATTAGAAAACATCTCCATATACATTAGCCCATTTGGAAGTCCTGCAGTAGAGAAATGTGCTTATATTTTATAACCCAATGTCTCCCAAACTTACCTGATCAGGGAATCCTGTTTTGTAACACCTGTTAAGCTCCCCAGAACAAAAGATCTTAAAAACACACTTTACAAAAACCTAATTTGGCCTGAGGAGGACCATTCTTTTGCCCAATTTGTAAGTCATTGTGAGAAGACAGATGGAATAATGGAGAAAAAAAGTATGTGCATGTATATGCATGCGTTTGTGTATCTTAGAACAGTGCCAAAAACAGAATAAGTGCTATATAATTGTTTACTCTTGTTGTTGCTGGTGATGGTGGTGGTTGTGGTGGTGTCATTCTTAACACATATCTAATGCCTTTACTACATCTTTGGCTAATCTTGAAGGACAAGAAAGACAATTATATCATCATGAGGGAAAGAAGCTTATTTTGTTTCTCTTAGAGTACACAAATGCAATTGGTATCACTGACAGCAAAGGCATCATGCCACCATCTCAGCCTTTGCATGGGCAACACTTAGTAAGAGGGAAACACAGCATACCACCCACTGTAATACAAATGACTCTGTCTCTTTGCATACGGCTAATATTGGGCAGCTTCCCCCATCCCCACCCCACTTCTTGGAGGCTCCAACGTGCTTACCACCTTTATCCAATTTATTCTGGAAGTTCTGGACTATTTGCTTGAGTTACTCCAGTCAGATGGAGATTTGGCATGGCATTCAGAAACCTTTCTTTCAAATCTCAGTGCTTCCAGGAATGCTGCTTGATAGCACCGAATATTGAACTTGTAGTGTGTTGGAGCAGGAGGCAGGTATGAGGAAGAAGGCAGAATTCCATGTTTGACAATTAGAAACCTCTCATACTGAGGAACAGGAGCCGGAAGGGCCCCAGGCTATCTATATTGTGATCAATCTGGTCACTCATGTCAGGTTATTACCATAATCGATAATTCCCCAAACCATATGAAGCTACAGGTAAAAGTGGAATATTAATGATCATAAACAGCATTTTCTCTGGTTTTCCCCCAAATCTATCATTATGGTATCTCTGGGTTCTCCACCTATTTCTCCTAACCCCCATGGGTTGTCTCAAGTCTACTCACAAAGAAGCCTTCTCCACTTTATGGACTTCCTAGACCTTTGCTACCTATACCACACCACAGGCACCTCATCACTGCTACCAGTGCCTACCATGAAAGATGACAGCATTAATGTTTGCACCAAGGATACTGCTTAGTTCCCAAAGTCTCCAAGGCCACATCAAGCCACTGATGCTGCCTTGTACTGCTCTTTAAACAATATGGCTCAAGCCTGTAATCGGTAGGCGCCGGGACGGCGGATCATGGAGGTCAAGGAAGAGTCAAGCACCATCCTGAGCTAACCGGTGAACCCCGTCTCCATAAAAATGACAAACAAAAAAAAAAAAAAAACTAGCCTGGGCGAGGTGCGGGCGCCTATAGTCCCAGCACTCCGGAGGCTGAGCAGGAGAATTGGCGTGAACCCGGAAGGCGGAGCTTTGCAGTGAGCTGAAGATCCGCGCACTGCACTCCAGCCAAGGCGACGAGAGCAAGACTCCGTCTCAAAAAAAAAAAAAACAAAAAAAAACCAAAAAAAAACAATATGGCACAAGGGGCTACTGCTGTAGCCGATTACATTGGGTAGTATCTGCAGCTCCCGTGCGTGCTGCCCCTGGCATCACTGATGTGCTAACGCCTTCCAAGTGCCAAAGCTGAGTTCTGCTCCCTAGAAACCCCATGTGCCAAAGTTGGCTATGTTCTGAGCTAACTCTCAATTAGGTAGGCATAAAAGCTGTGCTGCCTTATCTTTCTTCCAATATCCCAGAGATCTTTAGAGAAACTACTGTTTTTGTTTTGTTTTGTTTTTTGTTTTCTGTTTGTGTTTTATTTTTACTTTCAACACCTCTTTACCTAAGATTTAGACATAAATTCCTGGGAAACTAGATCGATGGGTAAATCTTAATGGTGGGCAATAGACTACGCTCAGATTTGCCCCAACTCTCTAACAACTAAGTCTATATTATTGGACTGAGCATGTCCAATAGCATGTCTTTTATGTAGTTTTTTTTTTTTTTTTTTTTTTTTTTAAAGACCAAGTCTCACTGTTGCCAGGATGGAGTGCAGTGGCACAATCTTGGCTCACTGCAACCTCCGTCTCCCTGGTTCAAGCGATTCTCCTGCCTCAGGCTCCTGAGTAGCTGAGACTACAGGCACGTGCCACTATCCCCAGCTAATTTTTGTATTTTTAGTAGAGACGGGGTTTCACCATGTTGGCCAGGATAGTCTCCATCTCCTGACCCCGTGATCCACCCACCTCGGCCTCCCAAAGTGCTGGGATTACAGGCGTGAGACACCGCACCCGGCCTGTGGCTCTCTTTCTAAGACATTCCTTATAGCCCATGAGGAAGTAGGATGAGGTGTCTCTTTACAGCACATCCAAAGATGTCTGAATCCTAGTGGAAAACCTAGACTTGGCTCTTACTAGGCTGTCTTCTACAAGAGACTTTATTTCCAGCATGTCAGTCTTGCAAACCAATCTAAAAGACTGCAGGAAGATGCATTGGACTAGACAGCAAACAATCAGAATCCAAATTCCAGTTCTATCATTTATCAGCCATGTGATCCCTGGATAGGCCATTTAACCTCCATCTACTGTGATAATAATAACTCCTGTGCCTACCTCAGGTTTGTCCATTCAAGAAGTATGTATTAAGCTTCTTTCGAAAGATAAAAGGCACAATGCTGGGTCTGTTGGAGATAAAATGAACAGTCACAGATTTTGCTAGCTAACATCATACAAACTAATTATAATATTTTTAAGAAAGTATTAGTTGAATACATAGTAGTTGCCCTGCACGTTACATGTTTATCTCTTATCTCACAGAAACCCTATAAGATGTGCATAATTAAGCCCATCTTACAAACGCAGAAAGCAAAAGTTTAATGAGGATCATAGATTTGTTCAAGTCACACATCAAGGAAGAGGTGGATCTGGGAGTCAAATTCAGGTTTGTCTGAAGCCAGAGTCTATGATTTTTCCACTAGACCATACAGCCTCATGTATAAATAGCTATAATATGAGGTAGAAATTTATTCATTTCATAGGGCATAGATGAAGTGCCATAGAATCAAATGAGATGCATATGAAAGTGTTTTATAAACAGTCAAGCTGACACAGTTACAAGGTGTTTCTGTTATTGTCATTAGGGTAAGTGCTCTACAAAATATGCTGGCTATAAAATTCCATCTGTAAATAGGAGTTAACCAAGTCCTGTAGAAGTAAAAAAGAAAGGAGTATTTAATTTCAGCTGCAGCAGATCATTGGATGGCAACTGGTGCCTCAAATTCGATCACTCTTCTAAATATTATTGCCCAGCATCTGTATATAGGCATGGGCAGCCTATGTGAATGGATCAGAGCCCCCAGAACTCAATGGTACCATCTGAGCAGAATGAAAATTAGTTCAGCACATTGCAGCACGCTAGACAGGCCTCCTGAGAAGACATATTTGGATGGGCTATTAAAGTCACTTGGTGAAGCAGGGCCTTGCTCAGATTGTGTGGACTACTGTGATCACTATGAACAAGACCATGTACCCCAGCAGCGTATGAAGAGCTGGCTTTTCAATGCAAACTGACACAGGGTCTCTTCAATGTGAGTTCAAGATCTAATAACCACAGCTTCCATTTACTGAGCAGCTACTGTGTGCCAAGCACGGAGCTAAGCACAGTTAGAGTACATCTGAAGTCATCATATTGTGATAAAAACTCATTGCATTTACCAGATTTAAGAACATGAGTTTTGGAGTAATACAACCTACTATCCATTCTAATTTGGACAAGTTAATTAAGAGACTCAGTTTCCTAATCTGTTGTTAAATAAGTTAATAAGTTTAATATAGTAAAACAATACTATACCTATTACATATAAAATGTTCAATAAATGATAAACAATGTTGCTGCTGTTAGTATTATTAGATTTTTCTGTTGAAAGTCTAGAAAGTGGCATTCTTTTGACTTCTAGGAAATGGTACTATAAAGTTCATTCTAGGCATAATGGTTACTATTGCATAACAAATTACTCCAAAATATAGCAGCTTAAACAACTCACATTTAGTATCTCAGGTTTTGTGGGAATCTAGACATGGCTAAACTGAGTCTCTGCTTTAGGGTATCTCACAGACCATAATAAAGTTGTTGACCAGGGTTAGGGTTTCATCTCAAGGTTCGACTGAGGGAGGATCTACTTCCTAGCTCACTCATGTGTTTGTTGGCAGGATTCATGTCCTCACAGGCAGTTGGGATGAGGTTCTTCACCAGATATTGGCTGGAGCACACACTTAGCTTTTTTGCCAAATGGGCCTCTCCAACATGGTGTCTTGCCTTGTCAAAGCCAGCAAGAGGGAGAATCAGCTAGGAAGATGGAAGTCACAGTCTTATAACCTAATCACAGAAATGATATCCTATTAGTTTTGCTCTGTTCCATTTCTTAAAAGCAAGTCCTTAGACCCAGTTTACACTCAAAGAGGATTACACAAGGGCATGAATATGAGAAGGTGGGGTTCACCGGGGACCATCTTAGGAATCTGTCTACCACAGTGGGAAAGGTAATAAACACAAGAATCAAAGAGAAACCTCTAAAGGGCTTTGGAGTAGGAAATTAAGATTCAAAGTTAATTGTGAAAATAAGTATAGGCTATTAAGGCAACAATCAGTAAGGAAAGATATTTCTATGTGTTTTGGAGGTTTTGTTTGCCTCAATGATAATCAAAGGATCATTTTCTTTGGTGAGTGTTTATTTTTCTTGAGTTCATTTTATAAAATATTTTAATCAATGATCATACCCATTTTACAGATGAGGAAACTGTGGCTCAAAGAAGTTAAGTAACTCGTTCAGGGTCCCTAAGAGCAAAGTTGAATTGGAATCCAAGTCTGTCCAACTGTAAAATCTATGTTTTTTTTGCTACACCAGGTTGCCCCCCCTGCACACACACACATACACACACACACACACACACACACACACACACTTAGCAACTTAGTGTGATTTGTTCCAGGTTTTGTTCATGTTTTAGTTTTGTTCAATGTCTTACTTTTGACTAAGCACACATATCTCCTTTCTTTACCTCCCATACCCATAATCCTTGCCATAAACTTTGTCCCCTCCCAAACTGGCAGTACTTGTTTAGAAATTTAACACCAATTGTTTATAATACTCTGCTAGAAGGATATTTTTAAATCAAACAAAACAGACATTTTGCAGGCATACATACAGTCTTCATTGACTGAACACCCAGTACAAACACATGAGGAACTAACTTCATTAGCTACTGAGTGGAATACAATACTTCATAAGACATAGGAGATCTCTACACTCAGGGAACAATGCCATATAGCATATACCAAGTGAGCTTGAGTCCCTCAAAGCAGACACTTCCAGATGAAGTCATTTCCTGTACAGATTAACTGCTTGACACTGTGGAATGAATTCTGTACTGCATCACGTTTTTCATGGTTATCCAGAAAATCATATGTATCCAGTCCTCATCTGTGGTTTGGCTAGTAGGCTTTCTTGGATCTTGGAGATGGAAGTATTTGCCAAGGCAGGATTTCTCAGTGAGAATGGAAACATCAGTATGTATGATATGCTTCTATTTATGTTTTAAGTGTATATATGGACATATATATGATAGTATGTGCTCAGATTATTTCTGGAAAGATATGCAAAAAAATAGTAGTTGCCTCTAGGGATGGAAACTGGAATATAGGTAGGAAAGGGAGACTCACTTCTCACTGTATAATCTCTTGTATAATTTGAACTTGCTAACATGTTTATGTATTACTTTTTTACTCAAAATTTACTTAAAATAATTTTAAAGATTCAAAAAATAAATCAGGAGTTCTCAACTAGGTAGGCACATCGAAATTTCTTATACGGTTTTTGTCAAAATACACATAGAGTTTAACCTTAATAGCTGTGGCTCTGGAATCAGATTACATGCATTTGGACATCTCCCCCACTCGGCAAGACATGGAGCAAATTATTTGACCTCTCTAAGCTTCAGTTTCCTCCTCTGTAAGTGGTAGCTCTGTTGTAAAGCCTGCTTTCCTAAGAGCTGGGATGAAGGGAGGAGTTATTGTCAAGGCCTAATCTTTCCTGGAATTTGATTCAACTAGAGATGTAAGGAAAAAGATGCTCTGATCCATCATCCCACATTTCTAGATGGGAATAGGAATAAGTAATCGCATTGTGTCTATGGATTTGAAATTAACAAGCAGTGACAAGACTTGTTTCCCTGAGGCATCAGTTACTATCACCAACAGTCTCTCTTGTCTCTATTTTGGTTAAAAATAGGCCCCATTTATAGCTGGAAGAGGAAAAGTCTTTCCAGTCTTACTGACACTTTGCTGGTGATGAAGAGTTGTATAACACAATTTGCTCCTCATTCCATGGGAATTGAAGGGCCCGCTTGGCCTTCTGATGTTAGATCAGAAAAAGGAAATGGAATGGTCTAAGAATTGGACAAACCTCCACATAGCTGGCCAGAAAAGTCCTAGGTTCCAAGTTACCCTTTCTGCCCATCTCTTTCATTTATGCTCCAAATCTAGGGCACTAAAATTAATCCCTGCCTCATTATTCTAAATGAGCTTTCACTCCTTTTACCAGGCTACAGCACACCAAAATACTTTGTTCTAAGCATAAAGAAGAGAGAGAGTGGTGAAAAGAAAGCACTGATTGGATATTTCCAGAATTAAGAAAATTAGAGTCTGCTATCAATAAAAAGAATTTCACCAAGGGATTTATTTTTCCAACATGGCCTAAAAAGATGATTGTTGTCAGTAGGCAAATGGAATACATGCTTCCTAATCTAAAATGGCACAAATTTCCTGAGATATAATGAATCCTAAATGGCAGCTTCCAGGATATGACTATATTACTCCAGTATGTAGTTCTCTGGTACTATTTACTCCATTAAGAGTCAATTCTGAAGTATTGGGTGTTATCCTGAAGTGGGGAGACTAGAGTGGCTTGTGGAAGTAGAAGGACATGACCGTGGCAGGAACATACAGCAACATGTTTCCATTTAAGGCCGAGGAATCAATTGGAGAAGATTTTATAAAAAGAAAATTCCTAGGTACTTCCTCAAATCTACTGAATCAGAATCTCCAAAGAGTGGTAACAGAACTTGTACAACATTAGTAGGTATATAGCTTATATTTATTGAGTATTTTCTATGTGTGCCAGGTACTGTGCTAAGCATTTTGCATGCATTATCTCATTTAATTCTCACAATAATTCTCATAAAGTTTAAGTAGTACTGTTATCACCATTTGCAGAGGCCCAGGATTGTTCACTTTGTACTCTTTGTTAAGCATCTTTCCTCAGTGTTGTCCTTTGGTCAATTTGGAAACAAACGCTCCTCTATATGGCTCAAATTGTTGGTTTATTTCCCCTCTAGCTTACCCATCTTATGGTACTGCTTCCTTCCTTGGTGGAAATAAAAGTCTGTTCTCAACTGAAAACCAGACAAGATCCAAGCCCACAGCCCTGCTTGCCTTGTACTGCTTCCCTATCTTGCTCACGGACCTATAGAACATAGCAAGACTGCTTTGAAAATTAGATCTGAAATCGTGCCACTGTAC
>NW_016807231.1:251754-253111 GCF_001698545.2 Rhinopithecus bieti | reverse complement strand
ACAACATTAAAAAAAAAAAAAAAAAAAAAAAAAAAAAAAAAAAAAAAAAAAAAAAAAAAAAGTTCTGGAAAGAAATTCTCTCTTTCAAAGTGCAAATCATTCAACAGAGGGATAGTGGAGGCCATAAGATAAGACCGTCTTTTGAAGGCCAAAAGGTCTTCTCAGTTTTAAAACAGCAATATATGTCAACTTCCACAACTAGTTAATTATAACAATAATAATAACTAAAATTCATTGAATATTATGTTTCAGTCACTGTACTGTATACTTTAAATTTATTATCCCATTTAATCCTCAATATAACCCTATAAGGTAAGTATTAGTATTATCCCCTACTTTATGGGTGAAAAGACTTAAGGCCCAGAAAGGCAAAATGATTTGCCAGAGATCACCCTGCTATTCATTGATAGAACTGGGACCAAATCCAGGTCTGTCTGACTACAAATCTCATATACTTAACCACTTAATCCATAATGTCAGGACCAAAAGAAGAAATATAATTTGACTTGTCTTTAATTGTGTGTGTGTGTGTGTGTGTGTGTGTGTGTGTGTGTGTACATCTGAAAAGAAAAGCATTTTCTCTTTTTTCCCTCAACTTTTAAGTTCAGACGTACATGTGCAGAATGTGCAGGTTTGTTACATAGGTAAACATGTGCCATGGTGGTTTGCTGCACAAATCATTCCATCACCTAGGTATTAAGCCCAGCATCCGTTAGCTACTCTTCCTGATGCCCTCTGTCCCCCTGTGCCCCCCAACAAACCCCAATGTGTGTTGTTCCCTTCATGTATCCATATGTTCTCACCATTCAGCTCCCACTTATAAATGAGAACATGTGGTGTTTGGTTTTCTGTTCCTGCATTAGTCTGCTGAGGATAATGGCTTCCAGCTCCATCCATGTCCCTGCAAAGAACATAATCTCGTTCCTTTTTATGGCTGCATAGCATTCCATGGTGTATATGTGCCACATTTTCTTTATCCAGTATATCATTGATGGGCATTTAGGTTGATTCCATGACTTTGATATTGTGAATAAGCATTTTATTTTCTAGACTACTTGACCATAGGAAGCAAAGACTGTAAATTAGTTGAATTTTTAAAAAGGACTGCTTTCTCAGAAATTTCCGATAGTAGCTTTGTGGCCTGTCTGACTGATAGGACAGAAAGTCAAGATTGCAAATAAGTGTGTTAAAACTATTGTTCTGGCCAGGCGTAGTGGTGCATTCCTGTAATCCCAGCACTTTGGGGGGCCAAGATGGATGGATAACTTGAGTACAGGAGTTCAAGACTAGCCTGGGCAACATGCTGAAACCCTGTTTTAAAGAAAGAAGGAAAGAGAAGGGAAGGGAAGGGAAGGGA
>NW_016807231.1:229708-251633 GCF_001698545.2 Rhinopithecus bieti | reverse complement strand
GAAGGAAGGAAGGAAGGAAGGAAAGAACTATTTTTCTGTTATCAAGCAGTATAAAGGTGAAGTAATTTATTCCTCCAAAGTTCACATCCGAGGTGTTACCCAGCACCCAATTCATTTCTCAGGAGGAGAATCTCACTGTTAATATCATCCCCAAAGCACATATTTCTACCTTGATAGCATAGATAGCCAGCTCTTCTAGCCCAAATGATTACATACAGAGCAGCAATTCTGAAACCCTATGCCCTACTCAGAGATTTTCCAGTTCTCTCCCTTCCTTTTAAGTAGATATCTTGAAAATGCTCCCACAAATACATTTTTAGTCCCAAGAAATGCAAAGACTTTTCCCCTACCACCTATAATCAAATTGTCTCAGTAATAAAGGTCTTTGTCAATACATGCCACTGCTTTTGGAGTGGAATGCAGAAGCCTAGAATCTATCCCCTTGCAGCCCGTGAGTCTGTTTATATTGAGGACCCACAGATATGGCCTCTCTGAGAGATAGGAAAGAGGCACAGAGTTCTCAGCAGTGTAGAAACACTTCCCTTTCAAGCTGCTACCGCCTATCCTCTAGGTGGTTGAGCTATCAGAAATGGGAAAGGGAGGTGGCAGGTGGATTAGGTATGAAAGAACTATCTTTCCCATTAGAGTCAGCAAATGGAAAATCCATGCCCATTGCAACAAAACGCTGAAGTACTCTCTACATCTTGGTCTTTTACTCTGAGACTTTCCTTCTCACCCTCTTTAGTGTCTTCCTGCGTGTTCCTACCACACACACACAGTGACATACATATACGTCCTGCTATACCACCTCTGCCTATGGTTTACTCTGTCAATCTGACTTCTAATAAGCCAGTGCAATTACATAGAAACACCCCAGGCATAGGTTTACATTTGCTTACAGAATCAACTGCATGTCTCTGTAACTACACACACAAACCTCCTATAGGCACATCTCAGTTTTCACCAAAAGACACTCCTGAAAATTCAGTAAATATCAAAATTTTATGATGGAAGCCAATTTAAATTCTAATTCAAATGACTTTCCTAAATCACTTTTACATGTACAAGCATTTGTTATAATAAATGTAATTGATGGTGAGCACAAAATCAAATAAAACATGGGTAAAGATACCTTACAAACTGTAAAAAATTAATAAAGGTGATATGGTTTGGCTGTGTCCCCACCTAAATCTCATCTTGAACTGTAGTTCCCATAAACCCCACCTGTCATGGGAGGGACCTGGTAGGGGATAATTGAATTATGGGGGTGGTTTCCCCCATGCTATTCTCATGATAGTAAGTTCTCACAAGGTCTGACACTTTTATAAGGGGCTTCCCCCTTTGCTCAACTCTCATTCTTCTCCTTCCTGCCACCCTGTGAAGAAGGACATGTTTGCTTCCCCTTCTGCCATGATTGTAAGTTTCCTGAGGCCTCCCCACAGGCCATGCTGAACTGTGAGTAAATTAAACCTCTTTCCTTTATAAATTACCCAGTCTCAGGTATGTTCTTATAGCAGTGTGAGAACCGACTAATACAAAAGGTTAGTTGTCATCATTGTTCACTAAGCACACAGGGTGATAATGAGTACAATTTAAAAGGTCCCACTGTAAACTATTTTTATAACATGACTAATTCTTCTTTACTGTGAATGTTTACACAAATGGATTAGAATACACTGGGTATCATGTCTTCTTACCTTGGAGCAAACCTACTTCCATAAGACTCTATGATTGTTCTTCATTTCTATTATATCCAAATTAGATCAGTATTTTTTTAAAAGCAGTAATGGATGTCGCATTAAAAGAGCACTGAATGAGAAAGGGTTTCAATTCTCTCTCTGTCATTACTTAGCTGCTTTTAATTGCTCCAACTTCCTCATATGTGTTAAAAGTGGTCATAACATAATCCTGCCTGTTTAATATGGTTATTGAAAAGATAAAATGAAATAATATATGTGAAGACAAAGCTTTATAAAGCATAAGGCAGTGTGATGCGCAGATGTCTTAGTCTGTTTGTGCTGCTATAACAGAATACTACGATATGGGCAATTCATAAATAATAAAAATTTATTTCTTACAATTCTGGAAGCCAGGAAGTCCAAGATCAAGGTGTAGGCAGGCTTGGTGTTTGGTGAGGGCCTGGTCTCTGCTTCTAAGATAGCACCTTTAATTCTCTGTCCTCATATGGTGGAAGAAATGGAGGGGTAAAATAATAACTAGTTCTCTCCAGCCCTTTTATAAAGCACTAATCCCATCTATAAGGGCAGACCCCCTCATGGCCTAATCACCACCTAAAGGCCTCACCTCCTAATATGATATCATTGGAGATTAAGTTCTAACATGAATTTTGGAGGGGATACAAACATTCAGACAATGGCAGCAGAATTCTACAAAGATTTCCAAGATTTGGGCCCATGGGGTATACACACCATCTCCCAATTATTCAGTCCAACACTAGGTGCAGCAGTAAGGGGATTTTGCTGATATAATTCAAGTTCCAAATTAGTTGACCTTAAAATAGGGAGATTATCTGAATGAGCATGACCTATCACATGAGCCCTTTAGGTCTGTGATTTAAAATACAAGAAGATACACATTGTTTGCCTATATCAAAATATCTCATGTACTCTATGAATATATATACCTACTGTGTACCCACAGAAATTAAAAATTCACTTTAAAAAATTCACTTCGAGAGGCTGAGGTGGGCGGATCACGAGGTCAGGAGATTGAGAACAGCGTGGCCAACATGGTGAAACAACCCTGTCTCTACTAAAGATACAAAAATTAGCCGGGCATGGTGGCCCGTGCCTGTAATCCCAGCTACTCAGGAGGCTGAGGCAGAATTGCTTGAACCCAGGAGGAAGAGGTTGCAGTGAGCACAAATCAGGCCACTGCACTCCAGCCTGGCAACAGAGCTAGACTTCGTCTCAAAAAAAAAAAAAAAAAAAAAAAAAAAAAAAAAAAAAAAAAAAAAAAAAAAAAAAAACTAAAAGAAAAAAAATAAAACACAAGAAGTCGACATGCTGTTGCTAGCTTGAGGGTGGAAGGGGACCATTTGATAAGAAAACACTCTCGAAGCTGAGAGCAGTCCCCCACTGACAGACAGCAAGGAAACAGAGACCTCAGTATTACAACAGAAAGGAACAGAATTTTGCCAGCAACCTGAATGAGCACTGAGACAGATTTTTCCTTAGAGCTTCTAGACAAGAGCTCAGCCTGGCTGAAACCTTGATTTTATCCTGTGAGATTCTAAGCAGAGGAACAAGCTGAGCCACACTGTACCCAGACTTCTGGCCTAAAGAACTATGAGCTAATAGGTACATGCTGTTTTTCACTGCTAGGTTTGTGGTAATTTGTTATGCAATAATAGAAAACTTACATAAGTGACATACAGCTACCAAGCATTATTTTCTGCCAGCCATAAGTAGAAAGAAACACTAATTTTGGAGTTAAAAGATCTGAGATTAAATCTTAGATCTTGGCTGTGTAACTGGACACATCACTTAACCTTTCTGATTCTTTTTTTCCTCACTTATAACAGGGATAATCTATATTTATTAGGATTATTGTAAAGATTAAATGAGGTAACACAAAAACCTGCTAGCATCATGCCTGGCATATAGCAGATGGTCTATAAATTTTTTCAATAACATTTCATAAACTTGTATATTTATTTATTGTGCCCACTTTGTGCTAGGCATCATGCTATGCCCTTGGGATACAAAGACATTTAAGACATGGTCCACGCCCTCAAGGAGTTTAAAGTATAACAGAGACAGATGAGTAAATCAGCAATTTCTATACGGAATGATCACCATTATAATAGAAAGCCACAGATGATATTATGGAAGCAGAGAGAAGGAACAACAGCCTTGATCAGGCTGGGGGTTCAAAGGATGTTTCTCAGAAAAAATGATGCTTAACTTGCAGTTTAAAGTGCTGATTATTAAACTGGAATGCACAGTGTAATCACCCATGGAGCTTTAAGACATACCAATATCTCCCCACCCCACCAAGAGATTGTGATTTAATTTATCTGGGGTGTGGCTTGGGCAGGTAAAACCCTATGAAGACACAGCACGTGCAAAAGCCCCAAGGTATGGAGCTGCATCAATCAGGAAACTACAAAGAGTTCCATACGACAGGCATGAAGGGAGGTGTATCAGGGAGTGGTGGTACATGATACTCAAGAGCAGCCAGATTATGCAGGACCCTGTATGCTAACGTGAAGAGTTTGGAATTTACACAGAGGGCAATAAGAAGCCATTGAAAGATAGAGAGATGCATGATCAGATGTCTTTACATTTCTAAAACAAAAAAAATTACTCTGGTTACCATGTGGAGGACAAGTGATTGAGAAGATATCAGACAGGTGAGGGACATCAGTTGAGAGGTGTTCCGGTAAACCAGGTGAGAAATGAGGACCACACCTAAGACAGTGCACTGAGGATGGAGACTGAGTCAACGGGACAGATTCAAAAAATATCAAGGGAGTAGAAAAAAAAGACTTGATGACTTACTGAATACCAAAGATGGAAGAGGGGAGTCATTTGTGTATATGTGTATGGGGTGGGGACATTTGGGGTGAACATAGACTGGGATACAGATATGTCTAGGTATACCTAATAAACTAATATAGCCAAGCATCAGTTCCCTGGGTCCTATGTTAAGAAGTGTGAGTTATTGCTGTTAATATGATCTCATTTTCATATCAAGATAGTCATCTGTGGAAACTTGCAGTAATCCTAGGAAGACTCCAAGGCTTCCAGCTTAGGAAACTGAGTGGACACATTTTAGTGAGAGCTTCCTTGGAAACTGCTCAAATTAATAATAACAGAAATCCAAGACTGTAAGTACAGGGAGGGTTGAACTTCACTAAGCTGGAACCACAATGCGATTTGGGGCCCTAGCTGGTTCTGGACCTACATGCTAGTGTTCCATCATTAACCCAACTCAGTTTTACTCTTCAGTCTGATTCTTTGTTATGCTACCAGATAGCAGATTTTGTGTGTGTGTGTGGAAGCAGAATGATATTAACATATTAATCATAATAGTTCCTATCCTATTATTTCCTGTTATCATTACTATTTTCCCATTCCTCCCACTCATACCAGAGGACTCCTTGGGCAACAGAGAAAATGAAGCAGATGAGAAGCAAAATCATTATATGCTAGTGGGAATCCCTGTGCCCTACAAGCCTGAGCCAATTTCTTGGGGAAAACTATAAAGCCAAATGAATAGGCTGAGGGGGTTCAAATGTAAACTGGACATGTGCCTAACTTCTTGAGTGGAGCTCAGAGAAGTGGTAAGCCCTGCAGAGTTATCCCTCACCAATATGCAAAAGGAGCAATAGAGATGGTTGTGTCACATATCTATGCAAAGAAACAGAGATAGCCTCATAGAACTTCCCAACAGTGATGTGAGGAGCAGTTAGATGTACCCCTCTGAGTACAGAGGAGCAAAGAAATAGCTGAGAGAGAGCTGAAATCAGAAAGACTTGGTGATCAGGACAATAATCTAACAGTGGATGGCTTTCTACCACAGTAGAAAGCGAAAACACCACAAACATAGATGCCATCTGCAGCTGGGATGGAGGAGGTTGGCACTCTGAATTCACTAAGGAAACCCTGAACTAACTGAAATTTAAAATGACTGAAATTAAGTTTCTGCCAACCAGCCAAATGGAAGCTGAAAACAGATATAGGAAACAAATACATTATATTTTATAATAAGTTACATAATAGGGACTGAGATTCCTATCCAACTACATTTACTTTAAGTTGAAGCTCTTTGTGAAGGAAGAAATCTGATTGTGCCAGTTCATATTGCATGCTAGGCCATGGGGTCACTAGCCAGTTAGGAGATTACTGTCCTTGAAGTAGCAGGTGCTCTTTCCTGATCCAATAAGGAAAAGCAGTACTGAAGTTATTAGTTGAGGCTGATTATTAGCAGATTGCTCTAAAAGAAATCTCAGTGGCTTAACATAAAATGGCTTAATGGTTTATTTCTCACACACGCTATAGTCTAATATGGAACATGGAGTGGTGTGGATGGCTTTGCACCATGGCAGTCATTCAGATATCCATGCTCTTTCCATTATGTGCCTTCTGCCATCTTTTAGGGTCTCTGGGTCTTCCACTGGATCCTCTTTTTCTGGCAGGTTAATGTGCCAGGCCTACAAGTGGCACTAATCATTTCGGCTTACATTCCATTGACAAGAACTGTAATACAGCCCCATCTAGGAGCAAGGGGGCAGAGAAATGCAATCTGGTGGTATACTCAGGAAGAAGAGGAGAAGACAGACATTAGTGAGCCCTAGTTGTCTCAACCCGGGAGGTGAGGACTGAGGAAGGGTCAAGCTAGGTGGCGGTAGTCATTTTCCTTTCCCCTCCCCAAAAGGTTCTGTACAATGCTTTTCACTAATGAGTAAAACTTAGAGAAGTTCCTGGAGTAACATCTGTTTTAGAGCAGAAGTTTCCAGAATAGATAATTAATGCTATTGGAAAGATAGGAGGAAGTGAAGTTCCTCACATTAAAAGCTGCCTACCTGAAGGCTTCAAACAAGAGGAAAAATGCTTGAGAAACTCACTCTGAAGACTATTACATAGGTTGATTATAGCCATAATGACCCATAAAGCTTAGAATTTCACACTGTGTCAGAGCCTCCAGGTATGGAGCATTCTTGAATCTAATTTGTATTCTATCCAAAAAGTAAGAGGCCAACCACCAACAAACCAACTAAAAAACCCACCCAGTTCCCTTGACACACTTTGCTCTTAAGGGAATATGGACAGAAACATTTAACTCAAAGTGAACCCCTTAACTCAAATTGAGCCCCTGAATTCAAATAAATTAATATCTACTGGCCATGTGTTAAATTCCTAACAAATAGCTTACATTTCAAACTCTGTTTCAGCAACTGCTTCCACAGAATCCAAGCTACAACATCAGACCAGGTCAGTTCAGTGACAGTGCCAAGTGTGGTTAGTGCAGAAAAAAGCAAGTGACTTCTGGGGCACTTGGTCAGGGCTCAGGGTCACTGCTTGAATGGCTGCCAAAAGACAGATGTTTAATTTTCCCTGGCTACAAGTCTCTGGCACTGAGAACTACATAGATTTGTTGAGGGCCCTGAAACTGAAGACAAATCTGATGACAGAAAGACAGAAGAAGGAGACCTTACCTTATATTGAAATATTCATCAATATAGAGGCTTGGTTAAATGAATTAGGATGCACTGCTATATCAGAATGATCCACAGCCCTTAAAAAGAAAGAGACAAAAGTACATTTGCTGACATGAGAGAATGACCAAAATATATGGTTATCTAAATTTTAGAAAGCAAATTTTAGAAAAACTGTTATAATATGATACCATTTTAAATTAATACAATGCAGTCACATTTTAAATAAATTAGAATTATAAGAATTTGAAATATTGTGATATAAAATATTTTAGCTTCAGTATATGTACAACATTTGAAATAATGCAAGTCTTCCCAAATTAAAATGTCACTAAGAATCACATAATTTCAAAATTGGAAGTCTAAGTGAACTGTAAGCCATGTTTACACTATTGCCACATGGTGGCACCAGTTTAGCTGACAAACAGAAATTCTGGCCTTCCTTTGTCAAGGCTGGTTTTGAATTACGCAAATATCTAATTATGTGGAGCCCTCAGGAACACATTCCTTGCATAAAACACAGCTGCCCTGAGTACTGGTAGGCAGAACATCCAGAGGAACAGGTACCAAACTTAACCGTGGTCATCTCTGGAGAGTGGAAGTGGGGAGGGTGACTGTTGCCTCTCCATGTTTATATACTTACAATTTTATTATTTTTATATTCAGTAAGAATAGGAAACAATTTCTGATTAAAATAAATGCCTTCTTTGGATTCTTAAGCAAAATCCCAAGTGTATTTCAAATGCCATGCAAATGGCAGACAGCACACTAGGCAAGAGAAGAGGCATGACATCCTTTGGCCAGACATCTTGTGCTCCATATGAAACAGAGTCAAAGCCAAAGGAATGCAAATGCCTCAGTCATTCCAGCCCTAGAGATGTCTTCATCATGTCCACGGATTTTCCCAGGCTCCCTCAGCACAGCAATCTTTAGCCCAGCAATCAAGTATGTAGCCCCTGGGCATTATAACCTTATCCCTCCCCCTAATTCTGATCCTGGAGCTTTCATCAGCCTCAAAGGGCCCAGCGCAGTGGCTCATGCCTGTAATTACAGCACTTTGGGAGGCCAAGGCAGGCAGAACACTTGAGGTCAGAAGTTCGAGACCAGCCTGGCCAACATGGTGAAACCCTGTCTCCACTAAGAATACAAAAATTAGCTGGGCATGATGGTACATGCCTCTAGTCCCAGGTACTCGGGAGGCTGAGGCATGAGAATCCCTTGAACCCAAGAGGCAGAGGTTGCAGTGAGCCAAGACTATGCCACTGCACTTCAGCCTGGGTGACCGAGTGAGACTCTGGCTCAAAAAAATAGAAATAATAAAATAAAATTAATTAATTAATTGATAATGCCAAGATTGAAAACTTTAGTAGCTCATAATTTTGCTGAAAGGAGAATGGCCATCATCTTTGCTCAATAACCGCAAAATACTTTCATATTTAGATTCCTGAAAACCAATTCAGATGATTGATTCAATGATGTTTTGTTTTTCATTTCTACATCATCCTTTTTTTCTAGTCACCTTTGGATACACATCTGCTTTCAGCATTTGTCCACTTATAAACTATATCAAGTAAATTTTCATGTAGAAACATAAAAGTCATACATCATTTTAGCAAAACAGGATGGCTCAGGTTCCTGTAACCAAATATTGCCTGATGAAGTCGTTCCTGTTGAATGACTAACTGGATAAGAATGCCATATTTACTTTTTGTACTTGGACATATACTATTCCCTCATAGGTTCTTAAGTTTGAAAAGTCATACCTAAGATAGACCCACAGTCTGAGATTTCACTTACATGATCAATTTTACCATCACCATTAGTCTAGAGTGCTGTTGTGTGTTTTGATTCATCTAACTTATCTAATCTAATAATTGGGAAATGTCTGTTCTCTGGGAACGAGTTGCTTCACAGAGACCTAGATTCTCTAAACTTGGAACCCTTAAATAATAATAATAACAAAAAATGACAGGCTGCTCCTTTTCAACCTTGAGTAGCTTCCCACATTGGTTAGAAGAAAGCCCGATTTGTTACAATGGTGTCTAAAGCCCTCACAGTCTGCCACCTCATATTCCTCTGACCTCTAACTCCTTCTGGTCTCACCCTCATTCACTCTGCTTCAGCCTTACCAGCTTCCATGCTGTGTCTCCAATACTCCAGGCATGTTCCTGATTCAGGACCTTTGTACTTACTAGGCCCCCTGCCTGGAACACTATTCCCACAGACTGCTTATTACTTTCAAGGGAAAAAACTGTAAGCACACAGTAGAGAAATTGGAAAACACTTTTTGAAAAGATGGTCAACTTTAGCATTATCAAAGGGGCAGATGGATATCAAGGACCTCTGTGATGTACTGAGATGGACACAGCACCACTTATGTAGTTTTCCAAATAGGGACACATAACCTCAATCTAACCATGAGGAACCATCAACCAAAATAAGCGAGTGTCACTTTTTTTTTTTTTTTTTTTTTTTTTCTGGACGGAGGTCCCACTTCTGTTGCCCAGGCTGGAGTGTAGTGGCACCATCTGAGCTCACTGCAATCTCCGCCCTCCCTCCCAGGTTCAAGCAATTCTCCTGCCTCAGCCTCCCTAGTAGCTGGGACTACAGATGCCTGCCACCATGCCCAGCTAATTTCTTTTGTATTTTAGTAGAGACGGGGTTTCACCGTGTTGCCCAAACTGGTCTTGAACTCCTGAGCTCAGGCAATCCGCCTGCCTCGGCCTCCCAAAGTGCTAGGATTACAGGCGTCAGCCACTGCACCTGGCCTAGAAGTGTTCTATTTAAAAAAAAAAAAAATCTTATTCTTCAAAAATATCAATGTCATAAAAGGCAAAAGTTATGGAAACGTTCCAGATTAAAAGAGGTGAAAGAGACATAGCCAAAGGCAATACCTGACTCTAGATTGCATCCTATACTGGAGGGGCAAATAATGCTAAGAAGAATACTATTTAGTAAATTGGAAACATTGCCATAGAGTCAGTAGATTAGATAAAATACTGTATCTGCATTACATATACTGAAGTTGGTAGTTATACTGTGCTTATGTAAGAGAATATCCTTATTCTAAGGAAATACACATTGAAGCATTAAGAGGCCATGATGATATATATGTTACTTTCATACAGTTTAGGAACATATGTGCATATATATGTACATACATATATAGAGAAAGAGAAGAGAGACTAAGTAAAGAGTATACGGGTATTTTTATTCTTATAACTTTTCTGTTTGATATTATTTCTCACAATGGTTACATCTTAGGTAAGTACAGTACAATATCAAAGCCAAGAAATATACACTGGTATAAAGTGTATGTAAGGTTGTCATTTTATCACATGTAGATGGGTATAACCACCACCACAATCAAGATATAGAACTATTCCATCACCACGAAGATCTCCCTCCTGACATCTCTTTAAAGTCATACCTACCAACCTCTTTCTGCTATCCCTAACCTCTGGCAACCACTAATCTGCTCTTTATTTCTATAATTTCTATAATTTTACAATTTTAAGAATGTTATATAAATCAATCATACAGCATATGACCTTTCATGCTGCATGATTCATTCATATAACATTCTTTCTAATGCTTTTGAGATCTATTCAAGTTGAGTGTATCAATAGTTCATTCCTTTTTGTTGCTGTGTAGTTTTCCATAGTACGGATGTACCAGTTTTTGGCTATTACAAATAAAACCGCAATGAACAGCTATGTATGTGGCCGTAATTTCTTCATTTCTCTGGGATAAATGCCTAAAATGAAATTGCTGGGTAAATGATAATTGAATGTTTAGTTTTTTAAAGAAACTGTTTCCTAGACTGGCAGTACTATTTTACATTCCTACCAGCAATATATGAGTGATTCCATTTCTCCATATCCTTTCCAGTACTTGGAATTGTCAGTATTTTTTAACTTTAGCTGTTCTATATTTCTAAATTTTTTTTAGACAGAGTTTTGCTCTTGTTGCACAGGCTGAAGTGCAAGGGCATGATTTCGGCTCACTGCAACTTCGGCCTCCCAGGTTCAAGTGATTCTCCTGCCTCAGCCTCCTGAGTAGCTAGGATTACAGGCGCCCACCAACACACCCGGCTAATTTTTTGTATTTTTAGTAGAGATGGGGGTTTCATCATGTTGGCCAGGCTGGTCTTGAACTCCTGACCTCAGGTGATCCACCCACCTCGGCCTCCCAAAGTGCTGGGATTATAGACGTGAGCCACCGCGCCTGGCCCCTTATTTACACAATTTTTTCACAAAATGTTGATTGAGATCATCAAAGTTTGTTTGTGCATGTGTGGATACATGCATATGAGTCTCTCTCTCATTTTCTTATCGGTCCCTGCTAGGCCAGTGATTCAAGTATATGATTAGTCTGCCTTTTGGACAGATGTGCCTAGAAGGGATTTGTGTGTGTGTGTGTGTGTGTGTGTGTGTGTGTGTGTGTGATCAGAGGAATGGAAAAGAGAGATGGAGTGTAATAAATGAAATTGTGGAGTTTTCACCTACATATGGGAATATGATAAGTGATAAATTGTGTAATATTTCAAATTAATAATGGGAAAATAAACTATTTAGTAAAGAAACTTGGGGCAACTGGAAGGCTATTTGGGGAAAAGGTTAAGCTGGTCAGACCTCATTAACAAAATAAAATAATTAAGCCATAGAATGAAAGAAAATATTTGCAATACATACATCTGACAAAGGACATTCATCTAGAGTATATAAAAAACACAACTCAATAATAAGACAAAAAATCAATTAAGACATGGACAAAATATTTGAATAGACACTTCACAAAAGAAGATATAACAGTGACCAATAAGTCCATGAAAAGATTCTCAACAAAGAAATGCAGATTAAAACCACAATGAAATATCACTCCATACCTACCAGAATGGCTAAAATTAAGAAGGCGGACGACACCAAATGTTGGCAGATGAAACTCTCCCAGGTGGGCTAATGTTTCAATATTACAATGGTAAAGATGTTTCCCCTTAGAGAGAGGACACCTCTGTTATGGAACAGGCTTCAGTCGTGTGTTACAGTGGTTTCTCTTCCCCTCCCCAGCTAAGGCCAAGAGGGCACCTTTCTATGATCCTCACCTTGAGAATCTGGTGGGAGTCCCCCTTGGACTGTAGCCCCCAGGAGTTTCTAACTTCCACAGTAGCCCACACACAACCTCTCCAAGAAGCAAGTATTTTTTAAAAGTAATTTTTATATTTAATCCTTACGGATAGATACATAACAATCATCTTGCTCTAGCCCTTGTCTTACCTAGTTGAAGCTTGTTTGTCCTATGTCCCAGTCCTTCAGGCCCTGCTGAGTGACAAGAGTAGATTCAGTAAACTAATGACTAATGGTGGCATAATGCCTTCTCTTCCCAGGTAACAGATTTATATCCTAACAGGAACCTTAAGCCAAGCAAGAGATATGTGGTAAGGATTTCAGGCCCATGGCAGGCTGGGAAAGGAACTAATTTTCTGTGCCCCTTTAGTCACACTAGATGCTACCTCTAACTCTAGCTAAAAGACTGACTCTGACTATTCCTCACTATGCTACATTCTGTATGTAATTACAAAACCCCAATATTTCAGAAAGAGATAGTCTTGGTGAGACTAGTACAGTGGTTCTCGAAGTGTGATCTCCAGACCAGTCACATCAGCATTATTTGGGAATTTATGGGAAATGTGAATTCTCAGGCTCCACCTTGTGAATCAGAAACTCTGAGCGATGGACCCAGGAATCAGTGATTGAGGAAGCCCTCCAGGTGATTCCAATGCATGTAAAAGACTGAGAATCAAGCCAGGCGCAGTGGCTCACGCCTGGAATCCCAGCACTTTGGGAGGCCAAGGAAGGTGGATCACCTGAGGTCAGGAGTTCAAGATCAGCCTGACCAATATGGTGAAACCCCATTTCTACTAAAAATACAAAAATTGGCCAGATGTGGTGACGTGAGCCTGTAGTTCCAGCTACTCAGGAGACTGAGACAGGAGAATCACTTGAACCCAGGAGGCAGAGGTTGCAGTGAGCCGACATTGTGCCACTGCATTCCATTCTGGGCGACAGAGGGAGACGCGAGACTCCATCAAAAAAAAAAAAAAAAAAAAATGGGAATCACTGCACTAGCTCAACATTTTTGTGTTACAAATGAGAACACTGAGACCCAGGTATCCAGGTTTACTGAGTTGATACCTGATAGAACCAGTGCCCTGACCCTCAATCCAGTGTTCTTTTTAATATACCACATAGCCCCAGAAACATCCTTGCTGAGTACCAATGAAAAAGGTAGCAATCTCCTCCTTCCACCAAGAAAGAGCTTTAAATGTTACTAAACATTTCAGTAAACTTAGGATGGTTACCAAACATGTGGGATGAATCAAGTACAACCACATGTATTCCAAAGGTCAATGAGAGGCTCTTCCTGCTTTTAGCATTAATTTTGCCTCCATTGACATCAGAGATTCTGGATAACAACCACCTCAGACAAATATTTGTAGTGTTTGACCCTCACAATCTTCTGCAAGCAGTTGACCAGAAGAAACACATAAAACACAGAACACAGATGTACCTGGTCTTTTCAGAAACAGCAAATAGAGAGCCACCAAAAACTGGCTCCCGTGGGGCTCTGCGAGAAACAGCTAGTACCTCTGGCAATGGAGGCCAGTCACACCTTACTACCTTGGAAAGCGGGGTAACTGAGTAGCCACATAATTTAAAAGGATCCTAATTAGTGGAGCAGCTGGGAACTCACATACACAGGCAGAGCCAGGCTAACTTGGCAGCCTATTTCCTTAGATCATGTTGAGACTAGTTAATGTATATGAAAGAATGAGGGTCCCGAAACCATTCACCTGATGTCTTCGGCACTCCAGCGCCATCATTACCACCACCATGATCCAGAAAAATCCTAGACATAGCCCAAGGAATGGTATCTGAGCAACAGTTACAGTTTGGGGAATAATTACAACTACAATGCGCAGGATACCATCGGGCAAAAGAAATAACTCAGGGTTAAATTAGCAGATAATCCACAAAACCTTTCTATTCATAAATCATCACTAGAGAACAAGACTGCCTTTCAGAAATCAAGAAGTTCAAAGATGGGAAGATGAGAAAGGATGAACTCTTTGATCTTTCCTTCTCTTATCATATTTCCTTTCCTCCAATTTCCTGAATGTAGGATTCTACGACTTTCTCTGACACTTCGTGGTATGGCTTGAATGTCTCCTCCAAAACTCATGTTGAAAATTAATTTTCTGACTGGGCACAGTGGCTCATGCCTGTAATCCCAACACTTCACAAGGCCCTGGGAGGATCACATAAGCCCAGGAGTTTGAGACCAGCCTGGACAAGGGAATGGAAGGGGAAAGTGAAAGAAAAAAGCAAGGGAAGGGAAGAATGAAGGGAAGGGAAGGAGAGGGGAGGGGAGGGAAAGAGAGAGAGAGAAAAAAGGAAGGAAGGAAGGAAGGAAGGAAGGAAGGAAGGAAGGAAGGAAGGAAGGAAGGAAGGAAATTAACTCCCAATGTGGCAGTGTTGAGAAGTGGGGTCTTTAAAAGTTGATTGGATCATGAGGACTCTGCCCTTATGGATGGATTAATCCATTCATGGATTAATGAATTAAAGAGTTAATAGATGAATGTGTTATTATGAGAATAGAACTGATGACTTTATATGAAGAGGAAGAGAGACCTGAGCTAGTACATTAGTATGCTCAGTCCCCCTCAACTATGCAATGCCCTGAGCTACCTCAGGACTCTTCGGAGATTTCCCATCAGCAAGAAGTCTCTCACCAGAAGCAGTCCCTCAACTTTGGACTTCCCAGCCTTCATAACTGTAAGAAATAAGTACCATTTTAAAATAAATTACCCAGTTTTGTTTGGGTGTGGGTGGCTCATGCCTGTAATCCCAGCAGTTTGGGAGGCCAAAGCAGGTGGATCACATGGAGCCCTGGAGTTTGAGACGACCTGGCTAACATGGTGAAACCCCATCTCTACCAAAAGAAAGAAGGAAGTGAAGGAAGGAAGGAAGCGGGGGAGGGAGGGGGGAGGGAGGGAGGGAGGGAGGGAAAGAAAGAAAGAGAAAAGAAAAAAAATAGCCAGGTATGGTGGCGCACACTGATAATCCCAGCTACTCAGGAGGCTGAGGCAGGAAAATCACTTAAACCTAGGAGCTGGAGGTTGCAGTGAGCCGAGATGGCACCACTGCACTCCAGCCTGTGTGACAGAGTGAGACTCCATCTCAAAAAAGTAAATAAATAACCCAGTTTCAAGTATTCTGCTATAAGTAACAGAAAATGGACTAAGACATCTTGCATGCTTGCTTTCTTCCAGTCTTTCTTCTTCACTCCCTACTCCTTGTGTCTTCTCTTAGACTCACTCTTCTCCAAGTACAGTCCTCTTCCTGTCCTATGCTCAGGCATGTAGCCTGATATTCAGTGGAGGTCTATAGGTTGCACCTCTTCCTCACAGCAGACTTGGGGGAAGTAGGTACCAGCACTGTTTAGGCCTGGCCTCCACAGCTGCCAGGGTATTGGGAATCACTCAGTGCCAGAGCAAAGCCTCTTTGTCTTTTTAGCTCCCTTGTCAGAGGTGCATGCAGCAACCCTGCAGCTTCCTTAGCAGGAAGTCCTCCTAAGTAGCAGAGACAGCTGAGCTACTGATGTCTACCTAAGCCCCAAGGGCTCTAGCAGCTTCTGTCTCCCCTCTGCCCCAACCCTCACAACACTAATCTCGAAGCTAGGCTGGGTTCTGACTGAACTTCTAGGTCGACCAGTGTAGAAATGGCTATTGTCACCATCTCTGCCTTACATCCCCCAGGACTGGACTCCTGTCATACTTTCCATAGGCAAAAAGCCCCATAGACTCCAGAAGATTAAACTTGCTCCCTTTTTGTTTGGACTTGGTGTTTGGATTGTTAGCCCTCTCACCAAGAACCTGGATTTTACGCCATTTTTTTATTCCCCCTAGAACTAAATGCAATACCCTAAACCTAGATTGGTTTTAGTTCTAAGCTCCCCAGCACTTGCTCTCAACATGCCCTTGTGGTTCTGTCAATACCCTGCTGGGGCTGAATTACAACCCCTTTTCCCCCACCTCACATTTGTTTTTTACTCCTCACTTTTTTCTATCTCCTCCCTCTTTACTTTTAACCCCACTCTGTAAATTCTTCTGCCTCTTCTCCTTCTGTACCTTCCTTTTCCTTTCCTGAATACCTCCTCCCTATCACAATTAGTGTTTTACATGAACAAGATATTTAGTGTTTTACATGAACACATATCACGTTTAGTCTTTTACATATCACATTTAGTATTTTACATGAACAAGACAGAGCAATCACTCTGTGAATGGGATTCAGTAACTGAAGTGTCTCTTTTTGACCTTGACCATTTTACACAACCAGTTTTCAAAGAAAATGGATTAATCAAAATTGATTTGAACTTGCTGCCCCGGTCAGAGTCTCTGAAGTCAATCTTCCCATCACAATAATTTTCCATTTTAACTGAGGTTGTCAGGATGTTAAGACAGTCAAGGGTTCTTTGCTTCCCTCCAGCCACCAAAAAGCAATTTTCGCTAATGCTGGTGAGGATTACATTAAAATTGTGTAAAAGAAAGACATGACCTCTTTTTTGTCAGCCAGTGCTCATAAGGGCTATGAAGATGCTCTCTCACAATGACTCTAGTGACCAAGGCTGACCTGAAATGTTATAAGTTCAGCCAGTTGGGAAGAAAGGAGAGCATTCACTTAGAATCACCATAATTCGTTACCATTGGTTGACTCATTAAACTTCACTGACTCCATTTCTTCCAAACCATTGTTCATGCTTCTTGAAATTCAGTCAAACCACCCATTTCAGATCTCTGGAAGCGGAAAGTCTGGTCCAAACTGATGCAGTTTAAATTGGTGTTCCCAACTGATTCTGATTAACACGGAAGTGGGGGAGCACAGATAGATAGTGATATCTGTGCATTTGAAAAGGCTTCCTAGATAAATTATCTGATACATCCAAAACATCCAGCCCTCCAATACTATAAACTACCTTCTTAATTTAAAACACACAGGGTGACTTTAGGTGCCCCCCCTCCTGCTAATCATTACCAGGTGGAAGTCTTCAAGAGGCCTGTCGAAGGAGAAATGATAAGGTGAAGATCCTCTCGCCACATACTCACTTTTAAAACCCCAAAACATCTTACTTGCACATTGTATTCTTAAGTAAAACAATTGACCTTGGCAACAGAAGCGCCAACAGAACTATAATGCACTGATTCACTACTAGATCTTCTATTGTTATCTTTGACAAGAATGCCTGAAAATAATATTCTACGTGTTTCTAGGAAAAGTGGCTATCTTGGCCTATTAAGGCTGCTATAACAAAATACCATTAAATGGGTACCTTATGAACAGAAATTTATTTCTCATAGTTCCAGAGGCTGGGAAGTCAAAGATCAAGGTGCCAGCAGATCCAGTGTCTGGTGAGGGCTCATTCTCTGCTTCAAAGATGGCAACTTCCTGCTGTGTCCTCACATGGTGTAAGAGACTAGCTAGCTCTCTGGGGTCTCTTTTATAAGGGCACTTAATCCCTTCATGAATGGGAAGAATCTCCTTCCAAAAGGCCCCCCTTAATATTATCACAATGGAAGTTAGGTTTCAACACATGAATTGTGGGGGGACACAAATATTCAGACCACAGGAGAGACCATATGAGCACTTTTTTTCAGTAGAAAAAATCCCCATGTTTTCAAACAGCTACTTAAGCACCAAGAAAACCTTCCTCAAATTAGATCCCCATTTGCTCAAAGTCTTCTCTGTTTAAAATTAGCAGTGGGCAAACTGACCACTGGTTTTAGTCCTTGGTTCTAATAATCTTATTTGCCCAAAGGATTATGGGCAGTGCACAGCTTGGGCTTTTCTATCCATGGGAAATAAATTATCACTCTCATTCCTAAACATTGGCCCTGATACCTGGGCTGGGATTCTCCCTAGGGAAGTCCTGTAACTTCATTGTGCATTAAAGTCTGTATGTTCTTTTGTCTTCCTGCATTCATTTATTCACTCAAATATTTATAGAATGCCTACTATATGCCAGTCTGTTGGCTGGGTACTAATTAGAGAATAGCATCAAGCAAGATAGTCACAATGTCTTCCCTCAAAGAGTTTATAATCTGGTGTTTTCCTGGGTCACATTGTTATATTCTTGACTCATACTCCTTTCCTAAGCCGCTTACCTGTACCAGGTGTTTCTACTCTCCTCCTTGGACGAGTTGTAGGCATTAAATCCAGTCCATAGGGGTCTTCTGCCTTAACCCCATCCAATCAGAGCATCTTGATAGGAAAGTAAAAAAAAGACAAGTCAGTATTGCTCCTTAATCTAGTCCTATCTTTTGCCCAGTCATTATCTATCCATACATACTCAGATTATTAAAACCCACATCACAGGAATCTGATGGATAGGTCTGTGATTGTTCCTTTGTCCTTTGTGTTCCCAGACACTCCCCAGTAAATCACTGGACTTGTATGGTGCTCTGTACATTCAAATTAGTACTATGGTCATATTACCCTCATGTATAGTCTCAGACCTGTACACAAAATAAAGATATAGACATAATTCAAAACCTGTATCAGTCAGTGTCCCGGCAGTGTCCTACACTCAAAATGGCTATTTTGGAGAGGGGTAAGGGTTAATATTAATAAATGGACTATTTATAAAGGTGCAGGCAGGGTAACCCAGGGCTAGGAAGAGGATTTGGAGATACTTTTCACCATCATGGCCTAAGAAAAGGGAGATTTTTGATGTCATCCCTACAGGTCACCCTCCCAGGGTAGAGAGCAGGAGGGAAGAATGGAGTGAGGACCTGAAGAGGCAGACAAAAACTATCCAGTGCAGAACTTCTCATTCAAATTTTACAGTAATTCAGACCAGGGCTGAGATCAAGGTAATGCTCATTGATCTGGGAAAATCAGCTTTGTTAAGCAAATGAGTAGGCTCATTTTTAAACTATGAAAGAACTCATTTGCATAGAATAGTGAATGACTTTTTCTTATTTATTAAAATAGGTCTCACTTTGACACTTCGTTAGCATTAGATTATGTTACTAAATGTGACTAAAAAAATGAAACGAGATTGCACTTACTTAAAACAGTCTGGATTTCAGATTTATAGCTAATTCTGATTGATTTCCTTGCACCCTACCCCCCACCAAAAATAAAAACTGGGCATACCAAATTAAGGAGTTTCAGTGCTTAAAGTAACATCATAACACTCTTATCAGTTAACTAAACATTGCTTTTCTGCAGTCCATTAGAAGAACCTAGTAACAAGAAAACAGGTTGCTATTAAAGCTTTTACTTTAAAAAGTTAATAACAGTAAATGGACCCCATTCACAGGCTGCCATCACACAGCACAGACGCCTGACCCTCTCTCTCTGCCTCCGTTTCTAACCTAGAACAGTCTTCCAAGATGGCTAGCAGGATAATGCTAAAGCCCTGTCTGAAGTCCAGGAATTAAACACAATAGAGTCCATGATGAGCAAGACACTGATCACTGAGAATGAGTCTCAGCATCAGACAGACGCGCTTGGGCATTTATCAGCTAAGACACCTCAGATGAGCGGTTTAATTTCTCCAAGCCTTGGTTTCCTCAACTTTAAAATGGGAATAAAGAAAACATCTACATCATCAGTTGTTACAGGGATTGCAATAAGGTTATGTGTGTAAAACACCTAGCACAGTGCCTGGCACATTATATGCACACAGTAAACACTTTGACTGTCATACTCAGAAACAAGAGCCAATTTAAAGAAAAGGGGAAAAAAACAAAGGTGAGAAGTGGGTTACCTTTCAATTAACTAAAATGTTACATTGCCCAGACTCCCATTCCCCAAGGGGTCCCATTAAATTCACATTTATGGTATTGATTTTTTCCAGGACAACAACCATTTTACACATTAAACATCTCTACCTCCTGCTATTTTATAGGTGGCTACTATAATCAGATCTCCACTCACATCAATTCAGAAGTCTTTATCTTTTTCCTCTGTCAAAAGCAGGAAATAAAGCTGGATAGGAGACCTAGGTCACTATGGGGGGATGGAAATGTATCTAAGAATCCTCAAAGAATAGGTCAGGAGGGGAATCTGAAGTGGAATAAGAGGCTTAAGAGGAAGAAATTCAAATTGCCATGGCATGTTTATTTGACTGTTGATCCAGAGAAGACACATCTGCAAATGTTACACACACTGTCACATGTTAGTTACTTCCTTTTTTCAAAAGGCACAAAGTCCTAGGTCACAAACCTCCCCTACCCCTCACCTCTCCCCTAACCCAACAAGGCAAGAGAATAGGAGAGTTTAAGAACACTAAGACAAATAATACTTCCCCAACCCCTGACATAGCCTCCCTTTTTCCATGCTTGCTACACTGTGATCCTTTGTAATTCAGATCACACCACTCCTCTGCTTAAACCCATCTAATGTCTTTCCATCTCACTCAAATTAGAAGTCCTAATCCTTACAATGGCCTACAAGGCCTAAAGCAACTTGTTTATCTGGTATCACCAACCCCACGAACTCTCTAACCTCATCTTCTACCTCTCTTCCCCTCACTCACTTCCCTCCAGCCACACTAGACTTCTTTTCCTAGAACACACCAAACGCACTCCTGAATCAAGCTCTTTGTCCTGGCTGTGACCTCTGCCAAGAATCTCTTTCTCTGGGTTTTTGCATGGCTCACACCAGAAACCTTTTTCAGGTTTTCCTCATTGTCCCCTTCTCTGTGCAGCTTTCCTTGACCACCCTAATTCAAATTCGATCACATACCACCTCTGTCATTCTCTATCTCCCTTCCTTACTTTCTTTTTCTTCATTGTACTTATTATAATTTAACATGACACATATCATATTACCTGATTGTCTGTCTTTACCATTAAAACATCGTACTCCGCGATGGTAGGGATATTTGTCTCTTTTGTTCATGGATGTATTCCCAGGGTGTATAACAATGCCTGGCACGTGATAAGCACTCAATATTTATGGAATGAGTGAATTCACCTAAAGTAATGGCCTTACCCTTACGGCATAATGTTTAGAAAAAATATATATATTTTTTTTTAATAAAGAAGTGGCCTTCAACCCTGACTATACATTAGAATCATCTGGGCAGAGGGCTTTTTAAATATATTGATACCAAATAATTCAGAATCTCCAAGAGTAGGACCCAGGAATCTTTCTTTGAAGCTATATAGGTGATCCTAAGGTGTAGCCAGAGGTAAGTCCTGGTTTAAAAAGCCAAATAGCTCTTCTTAATAGCAGCCATCTCTGGGATTACCCTTCTTAGCTCAATACTTGTTTGTTAAATGAAAGAATCTAGGTGAAATTAGGTTGCAATGATCATCAAGGGGAAAAAAACAAAAGGGACAGCTAGCAGAGTTGTGAGGCAGTATTCAGTGTGCTATGATTAAGAAGTAAGACAGAGAGGCAGTGTCTACAAATAGCTGTGCTTTCCTGGGGCCAACTTAGCTCCAGGAGCTGGCTTTCCATTTTAGAGGTGAAAAAACTGTATTTTTTTTTATTATTATTGGTACATGTGCATAACGTGCAGGTTTGTTACATATGTATACTTGTGCCATGTTGGTGTGCTGCACCCATCAACTCATCAGCACCCATCAACTCGTCATCACATCAGGTATAACTCCCAATGCAATCCCTCCCCCCTCCCCCCTCCCCCCTCCTCATGATAGGCCCCGGT
>NW_016807231.1:207901-228200 GCF_001698545.2 Rhinopithecus bieti | reverse complement strand
ATGGGGTTTTCTAAATATACAATCATGTCATCTGCAAACAGGGACAATTTGACTTCTTCTTTTCCTAACTGAATACCCTTGATTTCTTTCTCTTGCCTGATTGCCCTAGCCAGAACGTCCAACTCAGCCCACAGGTGTGAGGTGGAATCTTCTTCATGACTCCCATTCACCAAACACACAAGAGATTGATAACACTGCATAATTATGCAACTGCATGACTAACTCATTGGTGCTCTAGCCCTGACACGGAGAAGAACCATACAGAGACCGTACACTGGATGCGAAGGTTTTAATTTAGGAGAGGGAGGTGGGAAGTTGGGAGAAGATAATCTGAAAGGGGCACTGCTCAGGTAGGCATTTCTCAGAGAGATGTGCCATCCATGTGATAAACATCTTTGGTCACTGTATGGCGCCTCTGCTTTGCCTAGGTTTTTAACAGTGTTTTAAACAAGTGTTTAGTGGTACCAAACACCTGATGGTGAAAGGAAAGGGGGCGGGGGGTGTGCTTCAAGTGGAGAAAATAAATTTGCATTTCCTACTCAAAAGGGGAAGCAAAAATAATGCATAATGGGAGAAGAAATTTAATAACTACCATTTCTAATTGGGAACATGTTATCTCATTTAATCCTCCCCACAGCACTGTGAGGGAGGTACTATTATTATTCCGTTCCATAAGGAAGACTCTAAAGCTCAGACAGGTTAAATAGCTTGCCAAAGATCACAGAGTTGGTAAGTAGTAGAAGCAAGGTTGGAACTCTCCAAGGCCCGTGCTTTAACTCAGTTGTCCTCAAACTTTCTAGTACATTAGAGTTACCTGGGAGCTTGTTTGAATTGCTGACTGCTGGGACCTACTCTCACCGTCCTCCCCCCGCCCCTACCCCACCAAATTCTGATTTGGAGGGTGTGAGGAGGGCCCAATAATCTAATGTTATAAGCCCCACGCCTCCCCTGCCCTGGTACTTATGATGCAAGTGGTTCTTTGTGGGGATTCACAGCTCTTCTCTTTATGTGATGCCCGTAGAACAAGAAAGCTGCCTCCTCCCTCTTCACAGCACATCCAAACTCGACTTTAAAAGAAGCTCAAACCATGATTCTCTTGTGTTCTTTGATCATCTTCCACTTCCTGGAATTGCTTGATGAGTTCAAAGGCCCTTCACAGTGAGCTCAGATCAGGACAAAGTGCACACATGTCTTTTAGTGAAGCATCTATCCCAGCTGACTCACATCCCAAGAGAAGCGAATGAGCTCTTCCCCTACACGAGGCCCTAGAATTAGCGGTGATGAGTGGCTCTGTTGCAGATCATACCCCTGGATACCTTCAAGAAAAAAAGCATCTGTTTGGCCTTGAATTAGGTTATTTGGTCTCTGATTGTTGCTCTGCGCCCCTCCCTGCACAAGTCCCTGGAGAAAGGGAAGCAAACATTGACTCCCAGAGAACTGTCTGAGTAGTAAGTGCAAAAGCCTTCCCAGCTGCAAGCTGGGCCCCACTGCAGCTGTGAGGGGTGGAGGGGGAAGGGGAGTATCATTTTCTTGGCCTCAGTGAAATCACCTGCATTTGAATTTGATTCTACTTCGGCCCTTCCTCAACTCTTTGTTCTAACCCTAAGCTTCTCAAAAAGCCAGCACACATGCCCCCTCACCTTGCCTTCAGCTTCTCCCTCACCCTATTTCCCCGGCCAGGTTTCTGCAGATAATTAAGTAAGATCCTCCACAGCTTGGTGTCTGTGAGGGTCTTGGTCAAGCATTTCATTAAAGAAATGGCTTAAGCAAGGAAGCCCACCTTTCCACTCCTTCAGAAAAGATGAAACCATTCAATTCACGTAGCAGAAATAGCATGGAGGATTCAAAACTTCACTCTGTCACTTTGAGTAAAAGTTACCTTAATCTTTCTGAGACGCGTATAAAATAGTAATAACACCTATTATGTTCAAGTGTGATAAGATTATATTTTTAAAGTGATATTAAAGTGACTGGCACATAGGGATTCTAATAATAGCAACAATAAATAGCTAACATTTATTGAATATTTATTATATGCCAAGCACTATTCTAATCACTACATTTGAATTCACGTGTAAATTACAACCCTCTGAAATAAGTATTTGTATTATGCCCATTCTACAGACAAGGAAACAGGTTCAGAGGGGCGGAGCAAAGTGCCCATGGTCACAAAACGAGTTCAAATCAAAGCTGAAATTCAAACCTAGTTCTGTGACTCCAACACCTGCTGCTGATGCTAAGGTCATTGCTTTTGTTGTTTACTGAGAGCCTGCTGTGTGAAAGTTATGAGTGCCACAGACGGTAATAACAATGGGCTTGTCCACAATAAGTTTGCAGTCTAGACCAGATATGGAGATAAGACGTCTGCATTAAAGAGAGGCTAATAGAAGTGCCCACTGAGTAGCTCAGAAGTTCAGGGAGGAAGCAGGAAGTCCATGGAGAGGTTATAAATTACATACCATTGGCTCATTTAATACCTTCTGTCTTCAATAGACTTACCTTCAGTTCCTGGGCCCTTCAATGGACCATGGACTTTAGAGTTATACTGCATGGGTTCTGGTCCCAGCTATAGGGTGGGGTAAGTCATCTAGCCCCTATGAGCTTTATTTTCCTTATCTGTCAAGTGAGGACAATAATAATACTTCCCCCTCCAGTGTTCCCATGAAGACTACTTGAGAAAACACATGTAAGTCATACAGCACATGTTCAGCACTCAATAACATGGGAGCATTTATGATTATCTTTTTTACTGCTCCCATGGAAAGTGAGACCCCCATCATCTTATTTCCTGTGTGCTCTCAGATTCAGATTTAGAAGGTAGTAATTCCCACCCCCACTGGCCAAATGGAAGGAAGGAAAAAGGAGAAGAGGGAGGGTGGGTTCTTGGATGTGCATGGGCAACTCAGCAGGGGCTTGGGATGATAGAGCAGGTGGGAGGGTGGACTGGAGCCCAATTACTGCAGAGCTGGAGGTGAAGGCAAAGAGCTTCCTCTCCAACAGGAGTAGCCATTCTGAGCAGCCTTGCTATATCTGCAAACCTTCTTCTCCTGGATTCAGCTGGGAAGACTGAGTATGGTTACGGGATTGATGGATTTATGGGCACTTTGAAAAAAAGGAAGAGAGGCATGAGCAGGGTGGAAGAGAAGCTAGTGTATATGAAGCCCCTTTTTGTGCCAAGCACTGGGCGGGGTGCTTTCACCCATTCAACGAGTATTTTATTATTTATGCCTAAAATGTGCCAGGCCCTGAATTTGGCACTGATGATCCAGTCATAAACAGGACAGAGAGATATGAAAGATATCCCTTCACTGCATTCCATTTCATGGAAGACAGACAATGAGAGAGATAAATGAGTGAAATGTTGAGTATATTCAATAGTGATAAGTGCTGTGAAGTAAAATAAAGCAATAAAGTAGTATTTTCAGAGAACGCTGGAGGTGTGACTTCTATTTTAAATAGGATGGTCAGGCAATGTGTCACTGAAAAAGTGACATTTGAGCACATAACTCATTTAATAGCCACTATATCAAGTAGATACTGTCACCCCCACTTTCTGCATGAAGTAATTAAGTGGGGTAAGGGGGGTAGGATATTGGGAGACACTCCTCCCTGGGTCTCTTATGCTCCTACACTTCTTGTTGGGCAGGCCAAGAATGCAAGGCCCTGGCCACTCTTTTCCAGGGACATTTCTCAGGGTTTTATTAATAGTTGCAGTGAGCAATTTTCACAGGTGAGGTAATGTGGCCTCTGGGACAAAGAGTGAGCATCCTTACTGCTTGCTACAAAATTCTGGGCTCCCCAAGCTTAGTGTCATTGTCCCACAGCTGTGATGTAAACCGACTGCATATAAAGCATGAATTTGGGTCCCTCTGTGTCATCCCTATGGGACTTGGGGACAAGGGCAAGTGACACAAACCTGCTGATGCTCTTGTTGTTTGATGTGTTGTGAGTAATACAGTCTGTCTCTGATCTAGAAGTCTTGTGTTTTCTTCCAGCAATCATAAAACAGTAACAAGCTAAATTATTTGCTTGTAAGTGGGGTAAAATCAAATCCAAAAGCTGACAGAAATACAAGCTATTGAGAATCTGTGATGTGCCACTCCCACTTTTACGCACTGCATATATATAGCGAACAAAATAGACAAAAGTCCTCTCTCATAGACTGCACACTCTATGGGGGCAAACAGACAAGCGCACAAATAAATAAGATGATTAGAGATTGTGATCAGCATTGTGAAGGAAATAAGCAGGCTTTAGTAAATGACCCTCAGCATCCTCGTCTGTAAAATGGGGCCAATATTAATACCTACCTCTCAGGATTGTTGTGAGTGCCCAGCTCACGGAAAGTCTTCAACAAATATGGGCTTTTATTGTTATTTCTTTTTTCCTTCTCCCATGGAAATGAGGAAAGAAAATAGCTTCCTGCTCTACTTTGCAAGGGCTAAGGGTGGGGAGAGAGCTGCAGGAGAAAAGAGGCTCATTGCCATCTGAGGAATTTTTTGCTGATCAATATCTGGGAACCAAGAATTTGAAATATTATAAACAAAAAAGAATTAGAATTACAATTATAGCCCTTGGAATTACAGCCCAACTCGATGACTTGTTGCACTCCTTTCACACAAAGGTATGCACTGAAACCACAGCCTCTGCTGAATGATTCTGGCCCCAGGAGCTCTCCTTCTCCTCTTCCCTTCTCCCAGTTGCTGCCCGGGGCCTATCCTGTCCAGGGCCAGCCAGGGAGGGCTGGGCCGTTGAGTTCTGTCAGTGCAGGATGTACAGAAAGAACCCTTGCAGACCCCTCTTCCTTCCCTTCTCACTTCTACCACCGAAACGCAGCTGCTTCCTCTCTGCCCCAGTGCTGATCCTGACAGCAGTGTCTCCAGCTAACTTCCCCCTCTTCAACCTCTCCCCAGCACCTGTGTCAACATGCAGTTCACTGACTGACCCCATTCCAGTCTAGATGCAGCAGACAGTAACAAATGGTGATTGCTATCATGTGAAGAACTGGAGTCCTGTTTTTCTTTCTGAGCCATCATATGAGAAACTATTTCAAGGACCCATTTTGTGCCTTGAATACATCCCTCTCCTTCAATAACTCACCCAGACATCGCCCTAATAGCTCTGTCTCCCTAAAGAACAAATAGCTAGCCTCCCATTTTTCTAACTCATTTGCTGTTGCAGTCTGTGTATGTTCAAGTGATGGTTGGTGATCAAGTGGCTAATTCACAATAATGATGGGACCGCATGTCTTTGTTGCAGGGTTTACTGCCACGTATCATATTTTAAAAGCCTTTGTGAGAATTTTGGATTTTGTTTTTTGGTTTTTTAATTCTTTAGTATTTTTTAAAATTTTAATTTCAATAGCTTTTGGGCTGCAAGTGGCTTTTGGTTACATGGATGAATTATGTAGTGGTTAATTCTGAGATTTTAGTCCACCCATCACCCGAGTAGTGTACGTTGTACCTAATGTGTAGTTTTTTTATCCCTGGCTTCCCTCCCAACCTCCCCCTTCTGAGTCTCTAAAGTCCATTATATCATTCTGTATGCTTTAGTGTACTCATAGCTTAGCTCCCACTTATAAATGAGAACATGTAGTTTTTGGTTTTCCACTCCCATGTTACTTCACTTAGAAAATGGCCTCCAGGTTCATCCAAGTTGCTGCAAAAGATTATTTCATTCCTTTTAATGGCTGAGTAGCATTTCATGGTGTATGTGTATGTGTGTGTGTGTATATATATATATGCACACACACACACACACACACACACACACACATATATACACACCACATTTATATATATATATATATATACCACATTTATATATACACACCACATTTTTTTATACACTCATTGGTCAATGGACACTTAAGTTGGTTCCACATCTTTGCAATCGTGAACTATGCTGGTATAAACCTATGTGTACAAGTGTCTTTTTCATGTAGTGACTTACTTTCCTTTGGGTAGATATACAGTAGTAAGATTGCTGGATCAAATGGTAGATCTACTTTTAGCTCTTTAAGGAATCTCCATACTGTTTTCCATAGAGGTTGTGCTAATTTATATTCCCACCAGCAGTGTAGAAGCATTCCTTTTTCCCCACATCCATGCCAACATCTATTGGTTTTTGACTTTTTAATAATTGCCATTCTTACAGGAGTACAGTGGTATCTCATTGTGGTTTTAATTTACATTTCCCTGATGATCAGTGATTTTGAGCCATTTTTGTTTGTTTGTTTTGGTTTTGTTTTTTTGGGTTTTTTTTTTTTTTTTTTTTTTGAGACGGTCTCATTCTATTACCCAGGCTGGAGTGCAGTGGCTCCATCGCATCTCACTGCAACCTCTGCCTCCTGGGTTCCAGCAATTCTCGTGCCTCAGCCTCCTGAGTAACTGAGACTACAGGCGTGCCAGGCTAATTTTTGTATTTTTAGGACAGATGGAGTTTTGCCATGTTGGCCAGGCTGGTCTTGAACTCCTAGCCTCAAGTGATCCACCACCTCGGCCTCCCAAAGTGCTAGGATTACAGGTGTCAGCCACCGCACCTGTCCTATTTGTATATCTTCTTTTGAGAAATGTCTACTCATGTCATTTGCCCACCTTTTAATGGGATTTTTTTTTCTTGCTGATTTGTTTGAGTTTCTTGTAGGTTCCGGATACTAGTCCTTTTTCAGATATGTAGTTTGCAAAGATTTTCTCGCATTCTGTGGGTTGTCTGTTTATTCTGCTGATTATTTCTTGTGCTGTGCAGAAGCTTTTCAGTTTAATTAGGTTCCAATTATTTATATTTGTTTTTGTTGCACTTGCTTTTGGGGTCTTGGTCATGAATTCTTTGCCTAGGACAATGTCTACAACAGTTTTTTCGATGTTATCTTCTAAAAGTTTTATAGTTTCAGGTACTAGATTTAAGTCTTTAATCAATCTTGAGTTGATTTTTGTATAACATGAGAGATGAAGATTCAGTTTCATTCTTCTATATGTGGCTTGCAAGTTTTCCCAGCACCATTTATTAAATAGGGTGTCCATTCCCCAGTTTATGTTTTTGTATGCTTTGTCAAAGATCAGTTGGCTGTACGTATTTGAAAAGCCCTCCTGAGACTTTTGAAAGAGACCTTTATTATATGGACATGTGCCCCTTTTTCTGTGATGTCTGGAACTGGGGTAGCTGGTCTCGGTCCAAGATTTTTCTCTGAACTGTGTGTACTTTGAGCTTCCCCAGACCTTGCCAGCCTGCAGGTATAAAAAGGTCACACAATCTCTCACTCTTCTAAATTTTGCCAGCTCTTGCCTTTATCTCTTATGCAGAATTTGGCCTCTAACAAAGGACCCCTTAATAATATTAGAGTCCCCAAGGGATGTCTGCTTCCTGCCAGGGTCTGCTCTTGCTGCCCTTCTATTTATCCCTTGGTGGCTGTGCTAAGCAACCCTGCATCCACTGGGCACTGCTATCTGCTGCTACAGCTGAGGCACTGGGGCCCTTGAAATGCCAAAGCTAGGTAATGTATTATTATGGATAGGGGGGAAATGTCTCTCTTCGCTTTGTGATACTTTTTGTTAGAGGCACGGCCAAACTGGCATGCTTATGTGCTGATGTCCTACTAAGGTTTTTTAAAGAGATGCCTCTTCTCTTCCACCTCCTTTTTCACAGAAGATTTTGAAATTATTTCAAAGGCAGCTGGACCAGAAGACATACACATCTGCATTCAGAATTTCCCCTTCCCTCCAAATACTAAGGATTTCTTACTGGATCCAACTTTCTGTGCTTGGTTTGTGTTTCCCTCAGAGTGAAGTACATAAATCAGACTTCAATCCTGTATATACTCCAACACACCAACATCACCTGTTCACTTCTTTGTCCTTCTCTCCACAAGAGCTAAGTTTTAAAAGATGAGAAAAAGAGAGTGCAAAGGCGAGGGCACACAAGTGGCCTTACGTCTAGTTTGCCATAGTAGTAAAAGTTCTTCAAAGGCTATATACTTGTGTTAACATCAAAGAACAAAGAAACATGTGTGATAGCAGTTTCTGGTCAGAAGCAAAATGTTTTCTGTCTCCTCACAGGAGAAGTTCAAGCTCAGGCAAGAGGATATTAATTAAAAGATTCCATAGGCTATTTTGAAATTGAATAAGGGAGGAAGGTTCACTAGATGGCCTTTGTTTTGGTCACTTTGCGCTGCTATAACAAAAATACCATAGACTGGGTGCCTTAAACCATAGACATTTGTTGCTCACACTTGTGGAGGCTGGAAAATCCAAGATCAAGGTTCTCGGTGAGGGTTCTCTTCCTGGTTTGCAGATGGCTGCCTTCTTACTGTGCCCTCACATGGTGGAGGGAGAGATCATCTCTTTGTGTCACTTCTTATAAGGACACTAATCCCATTTATGAGGGCTCTACTTTCATGGCATAATTACCACCTAAAAGCCTCACTTCCAAATCCCATCTGCAATGCTTTAAATATTGTTTGTTCCCACCAAAACTCATATTAAGGATTGGTTTCCAATATGGCAGCTTTGGGAGGTGGTGCCTTTAAGAGGTGATTAGTTCATTAAGATGGATTAATGTCTTTCTCATGAGACTGGGTTAGTTCTTGGGGAAATGGATTCATTCTCAGCTTGCCTCTTGTGTTTTGCCCTTTTTGCACATACTAATTTCCCCTTCCATTCTCTGACACGTTTTGATAAAGCCCTCACCAGAAGCCAACCAGATGCAACTGCCCAATCTTGGACCCCCCGCCACCAGAACTGTGAGCTAAATAAATTTCTTTACTTTATAAATTACCCAGCCTCAGGTATTCTGCTGTAGCCACAGAAAACAGAATAAGACACCATCACATCAGAGATTAGGGCTCCAATGTATGCAAGTGGTGGGGAGTGTTATATTAGTCAATTCTCACACTGCTATAAAGAACTACCTGAGACTGGGTAATTTATGAAGAAAAGATATTTAATTGACTCACAGTTCCACAGGCTATAGAGGAGGAATGGCTGGGGAGCCTTCAGGAAACTTACAATTATGGCAGAAGGGCAATGGGGAAGCAGGCACATCTTCACATGGTAGCAGGAGAGAGAGAGAGAGAGAAAGAGAGAGAGAGAAGGGAAGTGTCATGCACTTTTAAACTATCCAATCTCATGAGAACTCACTCACTATCATGATAACAGTAAGGGAGAAATCTCCCCCACAATCCAATTGCCTCCTACCCAGATCCCTTCCCCAACACTGGAAATTATAACTTAACATGATATTTGGGTGGGGACACAGAGCCAAACCATATTGGGAGGGCAGGGAAGAGACACAAACATTTAGTCCAGAGTAGCCTTCAAGGCCTGTTATAATCCTGCTGCCTGGAACAGTGCGGTATTTTCCAAAGTGTGGAAGGCAAACCACCAGTGAGATATGAGATGATCATTAGTCACATCCAGATGAACATTTACAATAAGCAGTTACAGATATATTATTATAATTTTCTTCTATTTAGGGTACTTGATACTGGATTTCAATTTATGGCAGTGACATAGATTTTCCTTTTAATGAAAGTTTAAAAGTTTATTCAAAAATATTAAGGAAATAATAGTGTAGACACAATGCAGTACTATTCAGCCAAAACAAAGAAATAGATCCTGTCATTTGCAAAAACATGGATGGAAATGGAGAGTATTATGTCAAGTGAAATAAGACAGGTACAGAAAGACAAATGTCACGTGTTCTCACTTATTTGTGGGATCTAAAAATCAAAACTATTGAACTCACGGACATAGAGAATAGAATGGTTACCAGAGGATGGGAAGGGTAGTGGGAACCTAAGGGAGGGAGGTAGAGATTGTTAATGGGTACAAAAAAATAGTTAGAAAGAATGAATAAGACTTAGTATTTGATAACACCACAGGGTGACTATAGTCAATAATAATGTAATTGTACAGTTTTAAATAACTTAAAGAGTATAATTGGATTGTTTGTAACACATAGGATAAATGCTTGAGGGGATGGATATCCCATTCTCCATGATGTGCTTATTTCACATTGCATGCCTGTACCAAAACATCTAATGTACCCCATAAATATGTATACCTACTATGTCCCCACAAAAATGAAAAATTAAAAAATTTTAAAAAATAATAGTGTAGGCAGTATATGATATGGCAAAAATCATGAAGGTTGTATTTGAGAGGCTGAAGGCTGAGAAATGGTGGGGTAATGGTTTAAAGCTTGAGCTTTGAAGTCAGACAGATCTGGTTTCCAGCACTGACTCTACTACTTACTAGCTGGGTGATGTTGAGCAGATATGTATGTGCTTCAATATAGTGCTAGGCACCCAGATTTGACCAAAGCTTCACACTACTGAAAGCCTATGAGGCCCCACCTCAAAGGCTACAGTTGTCCCTCCCAAAAGAAAAAGGCAGCCAGTGCAAAGTACCTCAGTGAGAGCTGATCTAGGGCTGGCCTCAGACCCCAGACTTGATTTTAGAGTTGTGTGTGGAAGATCATTTTATAAAGTGCTGCCCAAATACCAGCTAAAACTCCTCCAGCCCTAACTGTAGATGGTAAACACACGCCGGAGTGTCCTAGTCTGACAATGCTGATGAGTCTTTAGCCCCATTCTGGCCAACATTCTGGCTCAAACCCATTGGGCCTCTCTTCTTAAGCCTTGCCTCTACCATGCTTGTGTGAACCCAGCCCTCATATCTTTTGAGATGGGGAGGAAAGGAAGTAATTGAAAAAAGGCCACTCATGAATACCACAGGTGGCCTAACAGTGTCTCAGAATCATTGTACTTCAGGGTTTCTTGGGAGCAGAACAGAGGGGCAGAAATGATCCACACCCACCTCCACTCCACATCTTTTTATTAACCCATAGAACCACCCAGGTGTCTGTGCCTTTCAAACAACTCCTGAGCACAAAACCCTGGGAAGGGTATTTAAAGTCTATTGAGGGTGGTTTGCGTTCTTCTCAGGGGCCTCACTCTCAAGTAGGCCAACTTGCCCTTTTGCGCTGTGAATAGGCTAGGGTAGGTAAGTTAGCACTAAGCCTTCCCAGTCCAACTCCAAAGAGCATGTGGGAAAAACTTCCTTACAGGAGCCTGCAAGACATCTGCAGGGAAACAAACAGCCCCTTCTTTCAGCTCACTAGTCCAAAAGCAACTTTTGCCAAGCATTAATGCTGCTTCCGGTTCTATCTGTCTTTCATTTGAATCTGCATCATTTCTCTTATTTAAATAGCCAAGTGAGGCCCTGGTGGTCCTCTCTAATTCCCATATTTGGTTTCTTTATTTCCATGGGAATAAGCATGAGGCCTGTAAGAAAGTGTCCTTTTTCCTTTCTCTTATTGAATATTCTACATGTAGTGGCTTCCTTTGAGTCCTACACTTTTGTTTATCAGGGTAAGTTGACTTTAGGTTGAAAGTTTCAAAGGCCTTGACTGATTTGGGTTGGCTGTTGGGAAAAGAGGTTTAAGGTAGAATAAAGTAGTAGGGTTTTCTAAGGCACACAAAAAGGAGAAAAGATAAGTAGGGGACAGGGCTCCTGAAAGACCAGCTGTTCCATCCAACTCCATCTTTATGCACACTATCAGTAGGGGCTTATTTAAGGCAACATTCCACCTCCACCCCCACACACAGTTCAGCTCATTAGGGGGTCTACTGGCTTCTCATAGCTTCAAGCAGTACTGAGGGAGATGATCTAACTCCAGCCACTAAGGGTGTCCCAGTAGCAGAAGGCTTCTTAGGCATTTTGCCTTATTAAGCAGACCAACAACATGGTGCTCCAAGGGATAATTACCTGGGAATAGGGTTGCCAGATACATTACAGGATGCAACATTTGGGATATGCAAATGCTAAAAAAATCTCTTGTTTATCTGAAATTCAAATTTAAGTAGACATCCTATATTTGTATTTGCAAAATCTGGCAAATTGGCAGATTAAGCAAAACCCTATCCAGAGACCCCATATGCAGCTCTAAATTGTCCTCTGATAAAGAGGTAAGAAATAAGGGTCCCCTAAGCTAAAATCTACTGTTTTCAAATTGTCTAATGAGAGTGAAACTCTCCAGCCCTAACCCCAGTCCCCAAACATGCAATAAAAACGCATGACTAGTTTTTCTATGTTAAGAGCAGCTGGCTATCTCCCTGGCTCCAATTTTCACTTGCCCTAGGTTAACTATCCACTTTTCTCACACAGAATGAACTCTTCCCAGGTGAACTCTGCCATCTGCAAGTTTTAGAGAAATGTGTAGAATGTCTCTTCATGAGGCTAAGCATGGAGATAGTCACTTAGAGGTCTCCAAGAATGTTCTCTGATTGCTCCCCATGGAATCAGCAGAGTTCAGGAGGAAGAAGGAGGGAGTTATTGTCCAGCCTTTCCCCTGTGACTTCTAAGTCCATCTCTTCAGGCCGCTGCAGCCTGCAATCCCCAGCCTGGCTCCAGTAGCTTTGTTGGTGGAAACATCATTTTGCTCACAAAGACAGACTGAGATTTTCATTTTATTAAAATAAAAGAAATTTAAGATAAGAGTTTATGAGTATTCAGAAAAGCAGCATATTGCATGATATAAGACATATTTACATGCCACAAAAGGAGCACAAATATTATACTTCCAGGATGCTTTGAAAAGTATTGGACTGTTCACTGTTTACTAGCCTCCAGGCATTATTACACAAACTAGCTTGGGAAAAATGGTGACTGCTACAGAGGCTTAGAAAATGTATAGGACACTTTCAGATTTAAAGCTGCTCCTCCCAGTACTACTTGGCCCACACAGCACACAGAAAAGAGACAGGTAAGGTGGTGGGCAGGTGGGTTTCACTGACACCTCCTGAAAGGGACATCATCTGAAAGTGACCGCAGGCCTTGGGGCTCTGGCTCTACAATTGTCAGCAGCTCATAGATTAAGCTTTAACAGAGGAATCCTGTCTGGTTATGGCTCCCCCAAGGCACCTAAGCTTGAAGTCTCTCACCATTTTATTCATTTAATCAACAAACATTTAATGAATTTCTATTGTGTGTCAGCAGAACTGAGGGAGCAGTGGAAAAAACTGATATAATCCCCAAACTTGTAGAGCTGAGGGACTAATGGGAGACACAGACAAGGAAATGAGCAATTACAATACTTGATGTATAAGTGTAAGTGCTGGCTGGGCGCAGTGGCTCATGCCTGTAATCCCAGCAATTTAGAAGGCCAAGGCAGGTGGATCACCTGAGGTAAGGAGTTTGAGACCACTATTGCCAACATGGTGAAACTCAGTCTCTACTAAAAATACAAAAATTAGCCGGGCATGGTGGCGCACGTCTATGATCCCAGCTACTCAGGAGGCTGAGGCAGGAGAATACCTTGAATCCGGGGGGCGGAGGTTGCAGTGAGCTGAGATCGCACCTCTGTACTCTAGCCTGGGCAGCAGAGTGAGACTCTGTCTTAAAAAAAAAAAAAAAAAAAAAAAAAAAAAAAAAAAAGTGTAAGTACTATAGGAACACAAGGAGGAACCCCTTACCCATTCCAAGAGCATCTGGGAAAGGACCCCCATGGAAACTGATGTCTGAACTGAGGCCTAAACAATGAAAAGGAGTTAAGGGGAAAAAAGCTGTTTTAAGCAAGGGAACATGTCCCAGTGACCAGAAGAGAGTTTGAGGAGTAGAGGAAGGGAAGCATGGAGTTCGAGGGTAACCATCATCATGCATAGCATTTATCTAGGATGTCCTGTGTGCCAGTGCTTTGCTAAGCATTTAGCATACATTGTCTCATTGGAGCCTCACAGCATCCCTCAGATGAGGCACAGGGAGATTAAGGGCCTTACCAAAGTCAAACCTCTGGTAAGAGATGAAGCCAGAATTGAACCCCAGCCATCTAACTCCAGAGCCAACATTCTTAACCTCCACTCTATAAAGCCAAATCTATATCTCAAATGAATAAAACAAATGGTAGAACTTCAGCACAGGACTCTAGCCTTCACTCCTGGAGCCACCAACCCCAGCCACAGGTCCAAATCTATCCCAGCTTCTGGCCCTTTTCTGACCTCAGAACCTCTGTCCAGTCCCTGGTTTCTTGCCAATTACTCATGCCCAGTCACGACTCTCCCTTTCCCCTAGATCCCTGGTCAGCATTCCAGGTTCCCAGAGCTGAGACTGACTCCCTAATTCTCATGAAAACTAAAGTCTTTCTTGCCTCTGAATCCTAGTTCCTAGTCCCCTCTTATCAGACCAACTGGTATCACACTATGCCTACTTCTCTGGATTTCTTACTATTCTGGTTTCCTTGACATCTGCAGATCGCCTCTGTGTCTCTGTATTTCCGGCCGACCTCTAAGGTCTAGCCATCCTCAGTCTAGGCTGACACGAATTGGGAGGAGAGAAGTGGAAAGAGACAGAGACTTGTGAAGGCAGGAAGGACAACTGTATGACAGGCTGAGTGAGTGGAGAGATTTGGGAATATGGGTAGGGCTGAGGCTGAGAACCTAGAAGCAGAGCTGGCCTTATTCTTAGGTGGAGTATGTGACCCAGACCCTTCCAAAATACCCTATAGCTACTTGGGGAATGAAATTCCTGTTAGAGGATGTTTGCAAAGAACTGAGAATATAGAGCCCAAGTGAGGAGAAACACCTACTGTGCTTAACATTACAGTAGAGTACATGCCTTTCTAAATGTTCACTTTGGTTGAGGAGGACACTCAGTATCTGAAAGAAAAAAAGAGGGAACCTTGTAGTGAAGAATTGTAGCCAAAAGGGAGAGTTCAAGAATATTCACAGGCATAGATATCCCAACCAGGCAGAGACGACAGCTTGACTCAGGTCCAGCCTTGCCTAGACATACTGCCTTCATCATACTACAGATGTGGTTTCTTTTTGGATGTGGTTTCTGACTTTATTTTAGCGCATGGCCCTGACAGAAAATGTAACATTATCTGCTATTTATTACGCACTGCCCTGTAAGACCATTGAATGTGTGATAGTCCCTATGATATAGAAGCCAATGGAAGAGTTCATATTTTGGGCAACTCTACTCCCTTTTTCCTATTCCAGATCTTATGGGCAGCTGTTGAGCAAATGGAGGAGGCAGGTAGCAACCAGCTCAGGGCTTCTCAAATTTTAGTGTGCACATGATCACCTGGGGGTCTTGTTAAAATGCAGATTCTGACTCAGTAGTTTTGGGGTGGGATTCAGAGTTTGAATTTCTAACAAGCTCCCCAAGGTAATGCTAATGCTATCAGTTGGGGGACACACTTTAGATAGCAAGGCTATTTCTGCCATTCTGCATTCTAATACATTAACCTGCTTCTTCATAACCTGTGAAGTGCTGAACAAATATGAAGGAATCATATTGGACTTTTATTTGATGAACCTGGCAACCCTAAATAGAATGAACACATAAACCCCATGCAGGAGAGAGATGAAGTGGTGGCTGCCCATTAACAACAACAACAACAACAACAGTAAAATTATACAGGCCAAGAGGGAGAGTTATATTTTCCCCAAGTTTCCTACAGCTGTTTATTGGTCATGGGACACGTAAAACATCTTATGAATGTTTCACTATGGAAGAAAAATTGCTTCAAGCTGAGCTAGGAGTTAGGTATTGCCATGGATATGGATATATTTTCACAGTTCAGCTCAATTATCACATTGCTTATCATGTTGCTTTACAACATTGTAGGCTATTAAAGCTACTTTTTCATTTTACAGTATAGGAAACTAAGGCTGGCCAGGCAGGTGATTCAACTTGCTCAAAGTCACATGGCTAGTTAGTATCAGAACTGAACTAGAACCACCCAATGAGCACAATGCTCTTTCTACTGCGAGGATTTGTTAAAATAGTGTCTGAACAGGGGAAAGATTTTGAGTTAATTGGCCACAAGTGGTCCCCATACCCTGCTGTGGGGAGCTTAGCAGAGGTTCCCTGAATAAAAAATAGCTTAGGACTGGAGAAGAAATTTTCCAGGCTCTTGGTCACTCAAACAAATAGACATCTTTTTGAGCACGGATTACCCATTTGTTTATTCAACAAACACTTGTTGAGCCCTGTGCTGGGTGGGGATAGAAATTTTTTAAAAACCCACAGTCCCTGCCTTGACAGAGCTTAGAATCCACTAAGGAGAGACTGATGTATAAATACATAAGCTCAATAAACTTTCATAGCTATAGAGGGGCACAAGAGATGGTTTCAGAAAGGAAGTAATCAACCAAAAGGAAAGCAGGCCAGGTTAATCACTAAGCGTGATGTGAGGCAGAAACTTAAGCACAGTATGGTCAGAGTTTAGTGTAAAGAGGGAGGGAGGGATCTTTGTAAGCTACAGAGTTCAAGGAAGGCTTTTTGGAAAGTTAAGTCTAGAAGTAAGCTTTGGAGTATGTGTAGGAACCATATAACCAGAGAGGATACTTCAGATGAGGAACAGCATGAGCAAAGGTATAGACACAAGAAAGTATATTGTCTATTTGGGGATGGCCCTTTAGATATTAAGTTTAAAACTGTTCTTAAATCACCCTTCACCTTTTGCTTCTCTTTTGCCTTTCCTGTAAGTACCTCTGGCCAGCAGGTCACATTTGAATTGTTTCTTTACTCTCCAATCTCACTCTTCATGCTCACTGTGCCTCTGGTAGTCTGCAAGTCCACCATGTACAGTTGTGCATGTTGTTCACTGCACAAAGGATACCAGTCATGGAGGTGAATGGGGGCTGAAATCCATACTGCACTGTACTCACCAAGTAATGCGTTCTTTTCCTAATTTGATACATGCGTGCTTGCTAGGCCATGCCCCAACCCAAAAGGAGCACTTTTCCAGTTTACAGAAAGGTACCCTAGCAGTGGCTGAGGCACTAAATCATATGTAGATGAAAGGTAAATAAGTGAGGTAAATGAGATTTATCTCTGATTTGTGCCAGCTTCAAGTCTTTACAGCTGAAGCCACTAATGAAGCCACCACAGTTCCACCACAGTTTTTATACTAATCATGACTAAAGTAGGAAAAGTAGCAAGAGCCCCAGGGACCCTTCAGGGAGCTTAGAACTGTCACTTTCCTGGATTCTGTATGAGGTCACCCAGAGATGACCTATACCTGATGTGGCTCCCTTGATTTGATTTCCCTCTCATCCTAAACTGGATGACTAAGTGGTACCAGTTCCCGTGACTCAGTTATTCTTTCTCATAGGAAAACTACATTTCTGTATGACTCACAACCAAGCTTATTCCTTATTTCTTATCTCCCTGCCTGGCAGTACCACCAAAATCATCCTTAGAAATCAACTGGACACTCACTTGCCATACCCACCTACCATGGTTGGTAGTCTTGCGCCAAGTCCTGACTCCCTTTTCCTTCCCACCTGTCCTGTGCCACCAAGGTCCACTCTTCCCCACAAGCTACCAGTCAGAGCTTTCAGACCTCCAAGTTTCCCTGGCTTTATCAGGCTTAAAGGGCTAAGCCACTATAATATAAAAACCTAACAGTATAGGGTGTCAAAGAACTCACCACTTGTCAAGTTTCTCTCCACTTGACAGTCCAGGGCACATAGGTAGCCTACTCAGCTCATTCAGTCACTCCTGGACTTGGGTTGATTCCTTCATGTTTCTCTACCCTTCTCTAAGGCAACAGCCTTATCTGCCAGTTTCAGGCTATATAAACAAAGCTGAGTAATGTGTGTTATGGGCACATCCATATTTCTTCTGTTAGTGGAAAAAAAGTAAAAGGGAGCACATGTGCAAAGTTTAAAGGGCTGGGCCTAGAAAAAGCACACATCACTCCTACTTACATTTCATTGGTCACAGAGCTACACCAGACCACAAAGGGTACTGGAAAATGTACATAAGCACCTAGATGGACATCGTCACCCCAGCTACAGGTCTATTATTAAGGAAGATGCCAAACTATCAGTAAAAAGCATTTATTTTGTCATAATTTTTTACCCTAGCTAGAAACTTGATGATCAAGTATAATAAAGTTCAACCAATTTAAATAGAATCAAACTTAATATATTAATAAATGTGTTTAAAGCAAGGCATATACTTTTCCCTTAGGCACTGTTTCTCAAAGTGTGGTGCATGGACTCTGGGTGATCCAGGGCCACTGATCATTCCCAGAAACCTAGCCAGTGACAGAGGAAAAAACAATAATATTTCTTTACATACCTTCCACATATTTGAGATGTAAGGCTAATTGTGATTTTTTACAACAATCACATTACATTCTTTTTTATCAAATTACATTCTTAACAATCCTTATGTTTTTTTTTTTTTTTTTTTTTTTTTTTGAGACAGGATCTTGCTGTGTCACCCAAACCCAGGCTGGAGTGCAGTGGCGCGATCTTGGCTCACTGTAATCCTCCCACCTCAGCCTCCTGATTTTCTGGAACTACAAGCATTCACCACCACACCTGGCTACCTTTGGTATTTTTTTGTGGAGACCAGGTTTAGCCATAGTGCCCAGGCTGGTCTTGAACTCTTGAGCTCCAGTTAAGAGAATAAACTTTCGGCTGGGCGCAGCGGCTCACGCCTGTAATTCCAGCGCTTTGGGAGGCCGAGGTGGGTGGATTGCTTGAGGTTAGGAGTTTGAGACCAGCCTGACCAACATGGTAAAACCCCATCTCTACTAAAAATGCAAAAATTAGCCAGGCATGGTGGCACATGCCTGCAATCCCATCTACTCGGGAGGCTGAGGCAAGAGAATCACTTGAACCCAGGAAGCAGATGTTGCAGTGAGCCGAAATCATGCCACTGCACTCCAGCCTGGGTAACAGAGCAAGACTCTGTCTCAAAAAAAAATAAAAAAATAAAAATAAATAAATAAACTTTTCAGGAAGTCGAAGACCCCAAGAAATGAGGTGATTTGCCCAACATCAAGCACTGAGTGTGCAAACCGGCAGCTGCCGTGACAGTTTCTGGCAGTGAGTCTCTGACACGAACGGCTCCCTCTGTTCAGGGAGGACCTGGGCTCCCTCACTTTGAGTCTTGCTCTTTCTTTTCATCTAAAAGGGCGGAGCGGATCCCCAGCTTTTTCAGTTCTGCCAACAGGTCCCCATTCTGGTGCATCTGGGCCCCATTCCTTTGTTCTTCCCTCTAGCTGAGGAAAAATAACCACTAACGCTGAGCAGACAGCCTGTGGTTTAGCTCATAACTGATTAGCTCATAACTGACACGTGGGTCAAGTGAGGCAAACTGAATGGACTCCAACATCATAGTCTGGCGTTGCTATTCACCCCCCTCTACTAAGAACAAAATTTCATCTAGTTCATGACATCTGAAAGGAAGTATCTCATGCTGCCTGCTTGGAAGGCAATTCATTTGGAAATATCTCTGGGAAAGCGCAGAGCAGAGCTGATTTATGGCACCACCACAAGGTATCACCGCAAGCATCAGGACCAAGTGGAGGAAGTGCAACTGACCAGCCCTGAGGCCAGCATTCCAGCCTGTGAACAAATCCTGTGGGTTGGAATGCTGCTGCTAACCCAATGAGATGGACTACCGGCCCATGCAGCAGCCTCTGACAACATTTAACTGTGAGAGACCTGGGCTCTGGGGAGGCCTCTTCCTGCTGTGTCACGGTGATGTGACCATGAGGGTGGGAACCGAGCCCAGGAAAAGTTCCTTCTGGACTAGGTCGACCCTTGTGCAGAATACTGGCTCATGCTGAGTGCTTTTCCCTGAGACTTCAGGGCCTCTGTCACCCTTTCCAGACCAGTCCTTCTGGCCACTGCCCGGCCAGGATGTATCTTATGGCACTCTTGGGACTCTAGGGTGAAGAACCCACCAGGGTTAGAAATTTTTATGACTCAGGTACATGGAAATTTGGAGGTCTCTCAAGCTATCAACAAAGCAAACAAATAAAAAAAATGAACAAAATCTCTATCAGAAGACAAAAATGTCAATGGGATTTTGGGGGCAGTAAAATTACGTTGATTTTTTCCTCTTTTTATTTTGCTGTATTTTCCAAGTTTTATATTACTTTTATGTTGGAAAAATAAAGTTTACTAAGAAAAAAAGGTTTGTTGAATATTAAAGTAACAACAAAAATAATGATTTAAATGTTACAACACAGTAAACACCATAAACATAAATAGTGAACAGGTCTCCAGTATAAACACAGAATGTGAATCTCTATGTCCTAAGAGAAATAAGCCCGTGTGTGAGTGACCATATCATATAAGCAGTCGAAAATGCAAATATGAAGTAAGAAGATAAATGTCTGAAAATTTGATTTTATTAGACCTGCCACCCATTTGCCCCAGTCTCCAGCATGCTCTTTATAATAAAATGTATCAAATTGTAGCACCAAGTCATCAAAGCTTTTATATAACTTTTTTCCTGTGTTGGCAGTTTATTAAAAAAAAAAAAAAAAA
>NW_016807231.1:199715-207874 GCF_001698545.2 Rhinopithecus bieti | reverse complement strand
CAGTTTATTAAAAAAACAAAAAAAAAACCAGTTATCACAGTTTCTTCTTTGTCCATCGTTTTCCATAACAGAGGAAGCTCTACATAATTTGGGGGAAGATAATGTCTTTGCAGACTGACAGATTTGCAGAGGAGTCATGAATAATGACTCCAAAGCTCCTAGTTTAACTCCTGAATCAGGCAAAAAATAAATGGCAACATAAGAACAAATTTTGTTTACAGCACTATCATAATACAGCACTGAATTATTACGGTGCAGTGGTTGCAATTAAGTTCACAATAAAATCTTCTTAGCCCAAACACCAGACAAACTAAAATCACCCGACTGCTCATGAACTGAAATGATCAGTGCAAGGCAGTTGTCTCAGTAGTGAAAACCAAAATCGGTAAGGTTTTTCTGGCAGTGAGTCTCTGACACGAACGGCTCCCTCTGCTCAGGGCGCCCTCACTTTGAGTCTTGGTCTTTCTTTTCATCTAAAAGGGCGGAGTGGATCCCCAGCTTTTTCTGTTCTTCCACCAGGTCCCCATTCTGGTGCATCTGCAAAAGAATGTCACAGCCCCGCACAAACTCGCCGTTGAGGTACACTTGCGGGATGGTGGGCCAGTTGGAAGCGTCTTTAATGCCTTGTCGCAGCTCAGGTTCGTCTAGCACTTCGTAGGCCGCGTAGTCGCGGACGCCGGGCAGCCACAGGATCTGCACCACGGCGTTGCTGAAGCCGCACTGGGGTTGCTCCGCTGTCCCCTTGAGGGAAGACAACCACTTTGTCCTTCTTCACCAGCCCGTCCAGCTGCTCCGCCGAGCCACCACCGCCGGCACCCGAGACCGCCGTTCGGCCCAGGGACCCGCTCATCCCCGCAAGCTCGCGGAAGCCCACGACGGCCCAGGTCGTTGGCTGGCCATCCAGAGCTCTCCTCGGCCCGCGGCCACTTTTACATAATTATTAATCAAAGTACAGTTAACCCTGTGATAAGCCAATTGAATATTTTGAAAGCAAGCACGAAGTAATTCTTTGCTGTATGAAGTTGATGAATATTGTGACGAAGGCAGGGAAGATATTAAAGCTATGGGGGTGTCATTCAACATTATTAGACCTCTTGGCAAAACAAGTACAAATCACTTCGTTGCCAAGAAGCTTATAAAACCAGGCACAATATCAATGACAAAATGACTTAGAGAAAGCAGAGTGAGTCATTAGCAGAATTTTTATAACAACGTCATAGGACATCCGTAATATCTATGGCACACAATATAAAAGGCAATTATTATCACATGTGGACACCAGCAGATATTCTACTTTAGAGACAGGCAAAAACATTGATATGCAGACTCTTGACGTAGGAGTAGTATGTACACACACACACACACACACACGGGAGAAGTGCTCCACATTTTTGACCCTGAAATCCCATGCTATAAGAGAAAAGGATTTTTTAAAAAATATATGCTTGTTACCTTAGATACAGATTTTCATGTAGTTGTTGTAAGAAATACTGCAAAGAGAAACCATGTACCATTTTCTGGGTTTCCCCCAACGACAGTGTCTTGCAACACCATACAGTATCACAACCAGGATATTTGCATTGATACAGTCAAGATACAGAATGGTTCCACCACACAAGGATCCCTCATGTTGCTGTTTTATAGCCACACCCACTATCCCCACCTCCACCCCCTTCTTAACCCCTAGCAACCACTCACATGTTCTCCATTTTTATAATTTTGTCATCTCAAGGATGTTATTCATTTGGAATCATATATAATTTTGCCATTGCCTTTTTTCACTTAGTACAATTTTTGTAGATCCACTCAAGCTGTTGTACATATCAATAATATGTTCCTTTTCATTTGTGAGTAGTGTTCTATGCTATGGATATACCATAGTTTGCTTAACCATTCACATGTTGAAGGACATTTGAGTTGTTTCCAGTTGGGGACTATCAGGAATACATTGCTGTGAACATTTGTGTACAGGTTCTTGTTTGAACATAAGTTTTCTTATCACTGGGATAAATGCCCATGAGTGTAATTGCTGGGTTGTATGGTTGTTGCATGTTTGATTTCATTAGAAACTGTCCAACTCTTTTCCAGAGTAGCTGTACCATTTTACATTGCCACCAGCAATATAGGAGAGCTCTAGTTTCTCCTCATAAAAGGAAAGGTTTTTAGTTTAGTTAACAAGTGGTTTTTTTAATGAGTCATGAAGTAGATTGGAAAAGGGGCACTGCGGCCAATTCTGAAGAGCATTAGCCATGACTGCTGCCCAGAAATATGCTGCAAATAATAGAGGTTGCACCCAAATGTGAAGCCACTCACAACTTGATTAACAACGATCAGCAATATGCCTTCTGATCACAATTCGGTGTTGAAAAAAACAAAGATTGTGAGTATAATAAAATTTTGGCCCCTAAGAAGATGTCTTCCCAGCATGCTGTACAAAGAAATAAGCAGTAAATACTAATCTCCACTTTTCCACACTAAGCGTGCCAACTGTTGAGAGAAGCTGCTCTCCCATAATTTTTTGATACAAGGGATAGGGAAAGGGACCTTATGAAAATGATAATGCCACTAAAGAGCATTTCTCAGATTCAAATGCCTTGCTCAAGACGTATTTTATAGCCACATTTTCAGAATATTAAAGAACCTGTAATTATTAGTTCAGTGGTGAAATACTGCCATGTTTGATGTTAAAGATAAAATAATCAGAATTTTTTAAGAAGACTGAACTATGGTGCAGTCTTATCACTAAGAATTTGATTCTGTCCCAACATGTGGAGACTTTATGCCCTTCTTGAAGAAAGAAATCGACTATATATGATTGGGTATATGTAAATATCATGTTCAAGTTTTTCAGTAGAACTTGTAACCACACTTTTTTGAACCAAGTGCAATCAAAGTGGTAATTTAGGAATGCATACCCATCTATTTCCCAAGTTCAACTATTCTGTCTTCCAGCCTTTGAGTGTGATTTGTTCAGGGACTTTAGTATCTGATAGAGTGCTTCAAAGTATTATCAGGGAACTGTCCTTGTGATATCTAGCTTTTTGGATGTATAATATCTATAATTTTGATAAGGCCACTAAATACTTGAAGCAGTTCCCAATGACCTAGGATTCTGAATTAGAATTTTAACTTTTATTATGAAAACTTCAAACATGTACAAAAGTGGAGTAGATAGGATAATGAATGTCCAGGTATTCGCTACCCAGATTCAATAGTGGAATAAATGCTTCTGGCGCCCTACATCACAGCCTCTTTCTCCACCTTGCTCAGGCAGAGCTGGGGTAGACAGTTCTATGTAAGGTCAGACTCACATCAGCCTAACAAACAGTATCCTGCCCCAAAATCAAGTTTCTCTCTTCTGCTTCTGCCCTCAAGGCCTTCACGAAAGCCAATCCACATGAAAACACATCCCAACCTTGGAGATAACCCTCAAATGAGGGGGACAAGAACTGGTGGATGAAAGCTGCAGCCTCTCATCCATCAAAGGGAGAGTTCTGGGAGATGTTCTATATATTCCCCCAAGCAGTCTAACCAGAATTCAGCCCTTGTTGCCCAATGCAGCAACCTCATAATGCACCTTTGCACTGACTTTTTTTCTTTCTCTAATTCTCCTTACTATCTCACTCCTACTTCCTAGAATAACACTCTAAGTATACTAACTGCACCCATGTCCTTGCCTCAGACTGCTGTGGAGGAATCCAATTAAGACAAATAGTTTGAAATTTTTTAGAATTCTTATTTCACCTATCCTGTAATATTGTGGAACATTTAAAGCATTTTAAAGTGTTGTAAAGCTTGACTTTCTAAAATTTAATAGAAGTAGGAAGGAAAGAAATCAACTCAACATGGAAGCTGATCTGTGATCAAGCTGTGTATCACCAAGGTAGACCTATATACCTTGGTGAATTATTGCCCCTAAATATCGTCTCTTTCCTTAATATAAAATCATTATTAAGTACATTATTTTAAATAATACTTTAATGTGATGGTGAAATGAAAAATATGATGGAGCTTCATTTTAGTTTACCTCAAGGGTGGTATGTGTCAGCAGGGTGCCCTTTTTTTTCCCTGAGACAGAGACAGAGTCATGCTCTTTCACCCAGGCTGGAGTGCAGTGGCACAATCATGGTTCACTGCAGCCTCAAACTTCTGGGTTCAAGTGATCTTCCTGCCTCAGCTTCCCAAGTAGCTGGGACTACAGGTGTGCACTACCACACTCAACTAATTTTTTTGTGTATCTTGCTGAGATGGGGTCTTCTATGTTTGCCCAGGCTGGTCTCAAACTCCTGGCCTCAAGTGATCCTCCAACCTTGGCCTCCCAAAGTGTTGGGATTACAGGCATGAGCCACCATGCCCAGCCCAGGATGCCCATTATGTGGCTCTTGAAAATGAACTATGAGGCCGGGTGCAGTGGCTCACGCCTGTAATCCCAGCACTTTGGGAGGCCAAGGCGGTTGGATCACCTGAGGTTGAGAGTTCGAGACCAACCTGGCCAACATGGTGAGACCCTGTCTCTACTAAAAACACAAAAATTAGCCAGGCATGGTGGCATATGCCTGTAATCCCAGCTACTCAGGAGGCTGAGACAGGAGAATCAATTGAACCCAGGAGGCAGAGGTTGCAGTGAACCGAGATTGCACCACTGCACTCCAGCCTAGGTGACAGAGCAAGACTCCGTCTCAAAAAAACAAACAAACAAACAAACAAAAACGATGAGAAATGCTGACTGTTCAAAAACTCCCCAGGGCTGTTCACAGGAGTCTGTGAACTTCAGGAAAATGTATGCTGATGTGTGTATCCACATGTTCAGTCATTTTCCTGGAGGAAAAAGTCAGTAGCTTTCACCAGATTCTAAAGCAAGTCCTTGACAAAAAAAGGGTTAAGAACCACTGATGAAGGGATATTGGGCACTATGACCTCTGAGTAGGGATGACTTTATTGTAGAGAGAAAGCGCTTCTGGAACTCTAAATCATTCTACATGGCTGATCATCATCTTCACCAAGTTGCACAGTTAGCCTCATTATGTGAATCTAACTAGAATTGATATGATTACAATAAAAGGATTTTTCCTGCTCAAGGTCCAGTTTATAAAGAAATTGAATTTTCCCCTCAAGGCTTCATTTATAACAAAAGGGTTTTTTGTTTGTTTGTTTGTTTGTTTTTCATTCTCAAGGCCTTGTTTTCAACATCTGGATTACATGATCTGGTTCCAATTTTTTCCTCAAAGCTATCACTCCTAGCCTCAAAGAACTTTAGAGATTTTGCCAATCAACAGGAAAAATATTTAGATTACAATACATGCTCTTTCCAGACTAGCCCTAGTTCTCTCAGATAGTTCTGTACCCTGAACTGGTGCACCTCCAGGAATGTGAGGGATTTTGCACCAGCTGTTGATGAAACAATTCCTTCCACCGGTGTCTTGTCCAGTCCCTGAATTATTAACTCAGAAAGGAAGTTGGAAAGTTAAACAGGCACACTTTCTCTAAGGAGCCTTAATTAGGTTTGGCATTTGAGTTTGTGGTTTTTTTCTTTCCCTATTAACAAAGGACTATTTGTACATCATAAATAGAAGTAGAGGAAGAAAATGATGTCTTAAATCATCCACTTAAAACCAAGACAAAATGGTACAGGTGGCTTTTAAAAGAAGGAGGAAAATCCCTTCCACATAAGCCCTTTTCTTGAATAGGCCTCTAACTAGCCCTGGTGCAGCTGCAAGGATGCATTTAATGATCCTGTGATTTATTGCTGTACAGAGGATATTCTCAGCCATCATCTGCAGAAGAGGCCCTAGCAATATGTAGAATGGGAGACTAAGAACATATTGGAATGGGCTAAATTTTCCATGTGGTTTCCATTTTCTTTCTTATTGTACATCAAAAGTATTTTTTTTTTTTTAAGAAAACGATTTTTAGCCATCGCAAATATCCCCAAAGCACCCTGCCCCTAGGGCAGCTTGCAGCAGGCCTGAGCCAGAAACTGTGACTAGAAAGAGGAGGAGCTCAAAACATCCTCCATCTTGAAAGGCGAAGCTTCCTAAAGCCAGTTCTTGGCACAAAATCCTCTCTGACCTGAAGACCTATGACTTCTATTGGGTGTCCCCAGACTGTCACAATTGTAAAGTAGTAAAGAGCAGCTAATATCGACTGAGCACTATGGGACACCAAATGCTCTGGGTCATTTACATGGATTATTTCATTTAATACTCAATTTATTGTCTCCATTTTACAGATGAGGAAACCGAGAGCCAAAAGAAGTTAAGTCACTTTGCCCAAGGCCACAAAGCCTATGAATGGAAAGCTAGGACTTGATCACTGGTTTGTATGATTTCAACAGTAGTGCTTTGAACTACTACATAGTTGTCACCCCTTTCTTTTCTTCTAGGGTCCCTCCCTGACCAAAAATATAATATAATGTCAGGCATTCCTTATACTAGCCCCTAGGTACCTAGGAACTAAAACTACAGTAACCATCTATGCCTGTCCTCCAGAGTAATGCCCCATTGTATGAAATTTCCCATGTTATCTATTATCTCCCCCATGGAACTCTGGGTTTCCCATCAAATCTTTCAATAAAATTATGGCTTTAAATAATAAAAATCATTTCAGATCCTCCTAATACTAATTGATAAATCTTTTTTGTATATACCCACCTACCCACATAAACACGCATCCTCTTATTCTACTAATTCACCTATATTGAGTACTTACTATGTGCCAGACATCAAGTTAATCACTTCACATGAGTCTTCTCATGTGCTTCTCCACAGTAACCCTATGAGGTAGCTACTATTATTACATCTGTTTTACATATGAGAAAACTGAAGCTCAGAAAAGCTCCAAAGTTCAGAAAAGCTCCAAGCAAGTGGAGAAGTTAGGGTTTGAATTCAGATGTGTTTCACTTGAGAGCCCAAACCCCTAAACCACTACATTCTACTTCCACTTTTCTTAACAGTGTTAAGTCATATTGATAGTACATACCAGTCATATATGTGGTCAAAATAGCCCTTTACTTCTGTGGAGTTCCTCCCAAATCCCACAGCCCCAGCATAATTATGAGAAAAACATAATACAAATATCAGTGGAGGAACATTCTAAAAATACCTAATCAGTACTCCCCAAAACTGTCAAGGTTATAAAAAAAAATAAGGAAAAAATTCCAGGTAACGTCTATGAAAATGATGGAGTAGGGAACTCCTGTGAAAGTTCTCAGAATGAAAATGGCATCACTGTGGAAAACAAAACCAAAAACAAACACCTGACAAATAGAGCCAGGGAAGACCACGAAGGGAGGATTCTCATGCATAAATGACAGATAACAAGAACTTTCAGAAAAGACTGCAAAAGTCACAACCTTGCACAAAGCCCATCACAACCTCACACACACAAAAAATACTTCTGCAAGGATATTGGTCCAGCAACTGCCTGTCCAGCCTTGGAGTGATGCTACCCTTGTTACTGATCCTTGTAGCCAAGGATAAGTATCTCCAAACAATTAAGTAATCCTCATTTTTCTTTTAAAATCTTTGTCTTCATCTGCCTCCCCAAACACGCACATAGTTTACTATGACACATATTATCATTGCAATGCTCTATTCCTGAATACATATAATTTTCTTTTGGAGGGCCTCTCTCTGTTTGTTATTTAGGTTGACATAAATGGTGTCCAGAAGTGGGACCTGAAAAAGATCTCTATCAGAAGGAATTGGTGATTCTTGGAACTAGTGTACAGTACTCACTTGAGCCCTTTGAGTTCTCTGCTTCTGCAGCCTACTTTTTCTGCCCTGGTGAGTCTTCTGCCAGGCCAAGCCTCCCTCTTTCTGGTAGATGATTTTGACTTTATTCAGGACTTGGTAATAAAGCCACCTTAATAAAAGACCTTGCATGCCTCCTAGGATGATAAAAGACTTTTTGTCTTTCTGGTATAAAGACAATGTCCTTCTGGTTTGAGTACTCTAGCTTCTATAGAAGTTACACCCTGTCTGTGAGACATGTCTTTTCTGGTGAATTTACTTTTGGTTCTTTCTACACACCCAATTTAATATTTTATTTAATCTCCATGCTTCATTTAAAATTCTTATGAGCACTCTAATTTTGATTTCGTTTTGGTTTGGTTCTGCATCTCTATAAATGATTTCTCTCTTTTCCCTTGCTTGTCTAAA
>NW_016807231.1:181867-199049 GCF_001698545.2 Rhinopithecus bieti | reverse complement strand
GTATCTGGGATTACAGGCACCTGCCACCACACCCAGCTAATTTTTTGTATTTTTAGTAGAGACGGGGGGGGGTCTCACCATGTTGGCCAGGCTGCTTTCGAACTCCTGACTTCAAGTGGTCCACCTGCCTCAGCCTCCCAAACTGCTAGGATTATAGGCGTGAGCCACCGCGCCCGGCCTAGTGCACATGTTTAAAATAATGGGTAAATTACATCAAGAAAAATTCACAGATCAATGGCCATTATATAAACTGTCTGAGCTTATTTAAAAAAAAAAAAAAATGAAACCAACTATAGAGTTAATATATAGAGCCTTCTAAGTTCTCTCTCTACTGTTTTTCTGCCTATTTTGAATCTGCTGACTTTTCTGCTGGTATTGAGATTAACTTACAACTTGTGGCGTTCCAGCCAAGAAATAAAAGGTCTTAAAAGGCTTTCAAATTAACGGCTTTACAAATTACAACATCTCTATGGCAACCAACAACCTAGACCTAAGAGACATCCCTTTTAATATAAATTTAGGTTTGCCTAAATAACAATAGCTTAGGGTGATGGAACAGTTAATTGAAGAATTAATATTCTATAAGAAATAGAACTAGCTAAATATCTATAAAAGCCTCTCTACTCAAATAGGACAAAATCTTAAGCTCAGAGCAATTATAATATAAGCTATCTTTGTCCAACATAAAAATTGCTTTGTCTGCCATGCAGAGGCCAAAAAAAACCAGTAAAAAAAAAAAAAAAAAACTGGTAAGATGCTTCCCTGCCCACATTAACTTGTCAAGCAAACCAAACCTACAAACGAAAGACAGGTTTGTCAATAAAAATTTAAGGCTACTTGGAGATTTGGGTTTCCTCATACACTTTATCCAGTTCTACCTAGAACGTACACATTAAAATTTTAACGTTACATTCATTTGAAACTGAAAAAAAAGGGGTAAAAGGCAAAAGGGATTTAAAGAAAAGAAAAAAAAGCTGCTTTACTCAAGATTTTGGTCCACAGCCTTAATTAGACTACCTATTAGGGCAAATAAAGTTTAGCCTTATAAACAGGTTCCATTTTTTAAGAAGTGTAATTTGGATCTATTTACCATTTATAAACTGATGAGTTTTTATTATTATCTCATAGCTAAAATTCTAAAATGAAAGTTATAAGATTGTATGTGAGTGTGTGTGTATATATATGTGTGTGTGTGTGTTTGTTTATGCATATGTACAAGTATTATGTTGTATGTTGTGTCTACATAGTAAAATCTGGCGTAGTCAGCCAGAAATGCCTTAAGAAATTCTATTCAGATTGGTGTAAATACGAATATCATTCAAGGCTACTATGAACACCTTTGTGGGCATAAACTAGAAAACCAGAAGACAGGGATAAATTCCTGGAAATATACAACCCTCTGAGATTAAACCAGGAAGAAATAGAAACTCTGAACAGGCCGATAACAAGCAGCAAGATTGAAATGATAACTAAAAAGCTACCAACCAAAAACAAGTCACAGACCACATGGATTCACAGCTGAATTCTATCAGACATTAAAAGAATTTGTACCAATCCTATTGACACTATTCCAAAAGATAGAGAAAGAGGAAATCCTCCCTAAATCATTCTATGAAGCCAGTATCACCCTAATACCAAAACCAGGAAAGGACATAACAAAAAAAGAAAACTACAGATCAATATCCCTGATGAACATAGATGCAAAAATCCTCAAAAAATACTAGCTATGATTGAATCTAACAACATATCAAAAAGAGAACACAACATGATCAAGTGGGTTTCATATCAGGGATGGTGAGAGGGTTTAATATATGCAAGTCAATAAATGTGATACATCACATAAAGTTAAAAANCAAAAATCATATGATCATTTCAACAGAAGGAGAAAAAGCATTTGACAAAATCCAGCATCCTTTTATGATTAAAACCCTCAGCAAAATCAGCATACAGGGGACGTACCTCGATGTAATAAAAGCCATCTATGAAAAACCCACAGCCAACATTATACTGATTTGGGAAAAGTTGAAAGTGTTGTTCCATTCCTGAGAACTGGAACAAGACAAGGATGCCTACTTTCACCACTTCTATTCAAAATAGTACTGGAAGTCCTAACCAGAGCAATTAGACAAGAGAAAGAAATAAAGGCCATCCAAATCAGTAAAAAGGAAGTCAAACTGTCGCTGTTTGCCAGTGATATAATCATATAACTAGGAAACCCTAAAGACTCATCCAAAAAACTCCTGGATCTGATAAATGAATTCAGTAAAGTTTCCTTTACAAAATAAATTTACCCTGCTATATGCTATACACCAAGAGCGACCAAGTTGAGAATCAAATCAAGAATTCAACCCCTTTTACAGCAGCTGCAAAAAAAAAAAAAGTAGGAATATCCAAGGAGGTGAAAGATCTCTACAAGGAAAACTACAAAACACTGCTGAAAGAAATCATTGATTAACACAAACGAAATGGAAACACAGCCCCGAGCTCCATGGGGAAGGAATCCGAAATCTTTTGAAAAATCAGGCCGTAATCGGCCAAGGAGTAAATCGCTACAAACTGTCAATTGCGACATGTCCCAGTCGCAAAGTACCAGTCATCATTCTGTCACAAGAGTGTGTAGTGTAAACAACCGCTAAAGATTCAGTGCAATGGAACCAAGAAAGAGCGTTGCATAGCCACAGGCAGGAGCTAAGCAACAGAAGAAGCAAATGCTCGGAGCATCACAGTGTACCTGGATCTCTTCCAAACTATGCTATAAGGCCATGTCAGTCCACCCAAAACAGGCATGGTACATGTGGCTATCACAAAAAAAGAAAAAAAAAAAGGCACATAGACCGCAACGTGGGAACAGCAACTACAGAACCAAAAGATCAAACTCAGAATCACTTCACAGCCAACTGGATCTTTCGGCAACAGCAAAGCGAAACATAAAAGAGGGAAAAGGACACGCTTTGTCAACAGAAATGGTGCTTGGGAGTCACAAGGCGATGCCCAAACAAAAACGCAGAACAGCACAGACAAGCCAGACAACAACAACAAAAAAAAAAAAAAAAAAAAAAAACAACCTGAAATGGTAGCAGCACAATTTGTAAAGCGGATAGCATCTTGGAAAAGAATCTAAGAAGGTACACAAGTTTGTGCCCAATATAGAAGGTTAGTCCAAATAAGACAAAAGAGTAGTTTGGACTAGGTTGGTGGCAGTGGGGATGGAAAAAAGGACAGATTTAGCGTACAGTTTGAAGATAGAGCCAACAGCACTCTCTACTGAACTGAATGTGAGGACTCAGAGAAAGGGAGTATTCCTGGGTGACCCCTACATTTTTTTACTTGAGTAACTGAATAGACTGTTATATTATTTCCGAGATATAGGTTATGGGGGAGGAATTAGATTTGGCATTGAAGGAATCAATATTTAATTAACAATGTCCAAATATTTGGTCAAAAAACTTTGTGTGTTTTTTTCTAAAAACTGAAACATTACACTGAATAATTACATCCCATGACAATGTCATCTCATAACTCAGCCAAAGATCAGTCATACAAATGTATAGAACCAGTTACCACTTACATGGTATAGATGGCAAGGCATGGAACAGCATGTCCCCAAAAGATCTCCCCTGATCTACTGGCCAGATGCCCATAGCCTATATTTTGATTTTCTATTCCTGTAACTTAAAATAACAACATTTATGTTGATCACTGATCTACAACATGGACAATGTTTGTCACAGTAGTATCATGTGGTATCAGCTGGGGCAGCTCAATTGGGAGCCAGAGGACCTGTATCCAAGATGGCTCACTCACATTGGCTGGCAAAGTGGTATTGGCTGTCAGGTGGGAGTCCAGCCAGGGTGGAAAGCCAGGAGCCTTGATTCCTTTCCACAGGAACCTCTGCATGGGCTTTCTCATAGCATGTGGCTGGATTCCAAAAGCAAACACCCCCAGAACAGGAAGATGCCAGTTTCTTGAGATATAGGCCCAGAAACTGACACAGTGTCACTTCTACCATATCCTATTGGTCAGACATTCACAGAATCCAAATTCAAGGGGAAGGGACTAGGCATCAACTGTTAATGAGAGGAGTATCAAAAATTTGGTGATCACGTTTTTAAATGATCTTAGTACCCATACTCTGGTACTAATGGTACCTTTGGTTTTATGGGGCAGGTAGGGAGGAGACACCTAAACCTAAGTGTCTGTTTATATGATTTTGTCAGATGAGCCACTTGATACCCATCAGGTCCCTGAGAGAATAGGAGCCGGCATGGAGATAATAATATAGATTATAATATAGCTACCACTTTTGGGGCACTTACCATGTGCCAGACATTATTCTGAATTCTTTACATGTATCAACTCATTGGATTATCTCGATAATCCCAAAAGGTAACTTCATATTATTAATTTTATTTTACAGATAGTCTAGGTAATTGAGACATAGATGGGTTAAATGATTTGCCGAAAGTTATACAGCCACGAAGTAGGTGAGCTTGGATTCCAACCCAGATCTATCTAACTCCAGAGTCCACACTCAAAAAAAAAATGATGCCATATTGGAAAGGGAAGGGATGGGCTTGTCAGAGACAGATGGGCTACTCCAGGTTATAACCCGGAGAGGGCCCAATGGTTCAGTAAGGGTTTCTTGGTAGCAGCCTTACAGGAATAAATACATGTAAAACATTAGAGTGTTAATTATTGTTATTATTGCCATTTTATACCTGAGGAAATTAAGACTTAGATTATCTAATTTATGCAAGATCACACAGGTGGTAAGTGGCCATTTTAAGGTTTTAGCTGAGATTTGAGATGAAACTTCTACTCTCAATCATTACACATGAAACCTTGGGTTGATGCCTACAAGCAGGGTAGTCTCAGGATTGGGACTGTTATGTGGGGTCCTGGGAAAAAGGTTGCTGGAAAACGTTGGGAGAGAATGAAGGATAGATACCCTACGTCTATCTAGTCCATCATATTGCTCTTAACCAAGCATCACCTCCAGCTAGTTGCCTCTTTTTAAAATGTCTCTTTGTGACTACTTTCTTTTGTCCAAGATGTCATTAACAGCCAAGAATATTGACTCTACAGGGCACAAGATAGCTGAACAAATTCATCTCCAATTATTGTCCTCTTTATTTCTAGTTAATTAATAGCTAACTATTGAAGAGAGATTAAAGTAATTGACTTCCTGATGACATTGAGCAATTAAATTCTTAGCTCTATCTACAAGTCTAATCACTGCCTAAGTGGAGATTAATAGAAAAGGATCCCTTCTCCATCTAATTTCCATTTTGTAGCCAACTACCCATTAAAGATTTCTGACTCTCCAAGATGCTTTCCTGGAAGCAAGTTTAAGTATTGGCTCAGGGTGTTGGGTGCACCAAAATCTCACAAATCACCACTAAAGAACTTACTCATGTAACCAAACACCACCTGTTCCTCAATAACCTATGGGAATAAAAAAAATTTTAAATAAAAATAAATATCAGCCCAGTCAAGTAAATATTTCCAAGCAATTAACTCATTGCTAATTGCAAATAACTAGCTGTCCAGAAAAGGGGGAAGGCAGAAGGGAACCTAGATTTTAAGATGCCAATTGAGCCACTTAAACAATTCTTAGAAGTACACCCAAACCGATTAGGTTCAATCCTACCTAGCTTTTTCCTCTGCAGATTTCTAAATCCTAGTAGCCTGGTCCCTTTACCTTCAGCTTCAACCTCTCTCTATTTTGGAAAAACACACAACCTCTAGTCTGGAAAGTTATAAAAACCTAAGACTAGAAACGCACCACTCTAAGGCCAGAAGTAGCGTCCAAACTAGGCTTTCAGATTAGTATCCCAGTGTTATATTTGGCCTTCCATCCCACTAATAGGGTATCTCCCCATTCCAGCCTGACCTCAACCTCAATATGCTTTTAGTCATTTTTTTTCCTTCCAAAATAGCTCTCATACTCAGCCTGCCTCACTTTCACTGGCCAGACCTAGACATCAGTCCATGAACCACTTGTCCTAGAGACACCTCCTATGCATTAGTCTATTCTTGCACTGCTATAAAGAAATATCTGAGGCTTTGTAATTTATAAAGAAAAGAGATTTAGTTGGCTCACAGTTCTACAGGCTGTACAGGAAGCATAATAGCTTCTGCTTCTGGGAAGGCCACCGGAAACTTACAATCATGGTGGAAGGTGAAGGAGAAGCAGGCACATATTACATGGCCAGAGCAGGAAGAAGGGGGCGGGAGGTGCTACACACTTTTAAACAACCAAATCTCATGACAACTCATTCATTCGTTATCACAAGAACAGCACCAAAGGGGTGGTGCTAACCTATTCATGAGAACTCTGCTCCCATGATCCAACGACCTCCCACAGGCCACACCACCAACACTGGGGAATACTATTCAACATGAGATTTTGTGGGGATACAGATTCAAACCACATCATCCTGGAAGAGTTCACAGCAGCTGTCATTTTCCTAATCCTAGTTATCATAAGAGCTGAGAGAGGAAGCTACCACTTTCTGACTGATGGCATCAGTCTACTAAGTAGTTGGCAAAGACAGATCTTACAGACACAAATATCCACCTCTCCAGCAACAGCCCCAGAAGCATTGTCTGCACACAGTACTTCTGTGGGAGCATCTCATCACTGCAGGGACTTGGCATGACCTGGATCTTGCTTCTGAAAATCTAAGGCACCTATGTAGAGGAACAAGCAGAACTGCTATATTTTTCTTCTGTGTTCGCACCTGTTAAATGTCTGGTTCTAGGTCCAAACCTGGAGCTCCGAAGAGCGGTATGTTTCATCTTGGCCTATTTCTGGCCTGTAGCAATAGCAGCAGCACAGCCCACCCCGACTAGATTTAATTATTTCCAGTAGTTCTGTGTCTTCTTTACTGGGTACATTCTCAGAAATGGAAGTTCAGGCATTTTTTCCCCAAGAACATAAAATTGCACCATTGGTCTGAGTCTCCTCAAAATAAATACACTTTCTCATGGCCAGAAAAATAAAACAGCAACCTCCAAATTTGCCCTGTTTTTATCCCACTGTTTATAGCCTGAGTGGTAATAGTAAAGGGACAAGTATCCACATACCCTCATCTCCAACCGGCTGGATAATCCTGAAGGGATGGCATACATATTTAAAGTAAATAAATACCAGTGAGTAGAAGAATATTTACAACTTTGCCCACACATACACAAAAGTACAACCTTTCAAATACAACTGAGCCAATTGTGAGATTGGTATATATGTTGCCAGCCTGGTTGTTTCATTGACCTACTTTCTGTAGAAAAGAAAGTTCACCTACACTGCAGTAATGGACAAAGGCATTTGGCATTCTATCAGTCCTTTGCAAAGCTGGGGAAGTAGTAGGAAGGCAGTGGCCATTTGGCCTGGGCCTTAAGCAAAAGGAGTCCTCAAATATGGGCTAATGTACAGAGACAAATATAAGCAGGGGAATTGGGTGAAGCTTCATCAAAAAGATTGATTCTAATTAAAATCCAACAAGACGTTACACTAATTGGGCCTGGCACCGTGGCTCACACCTGTAATCCCAGCACTTTGGGAGGCCGAGGCAGGCGGATCACGAGGTCAGGAGATTGAGACCATCATGGCTAACATGGTGAAACCCCGTCTGTACTAAAAATACAAAAAATTAGCCAAGCGTGGTGACGGGCGCCTGTTTTCCCAGCTACTCGGGAGGCTGAGGCAGGAGAATGGTGTGAACCAGGGAGGCAGAGCTTGCAGTGAGCAGAGATCACACCACTGCACTCCAGCCTGGGCGACAGAGCGAGACTCTGTCTCAAAAAAAAAAAAAAAAAAAATCCAAAATGTCGTGACACTAATTAAATCTGAGGATAGATAAAAGGGTGAAGGACCTCAAGATCTGAAAGTCCTGGGACTTGAACACAGCAACAATAAAGCTGATTATTAATGAGTGTTTGCTGTGTGGAAAGCATATTATGCATATTATCGCATTTAGGCTTCAAAGCTATCCTAGAGATAAGTACTACAACTGGATTGTCTGAAAATAGAGGGCTCCAAGAGTAGGAGGAAAGTTGGTGACTCTGAGGGTAGAAGAGAGAAGAGCTAAATCCCCTGAGCCAGGGTACACAAAGATATGGGAGGCAGGTTCTGAGAGAATCTGGGTTCTGTACCCCACTTGAAATCCAGAGGTAGTAGTAGAAATTCTGCTTGGGGCAGTGTTTCCCTCTAGACTTAGTTGTCCTCTCCATCTTAATCCTTGTCAACATTCATGGTGCCTTTAGCTGCTTCAAACAGAGGCCGATCCCTTCTAGATTTCATCTGCTCTTGCGCCCATAGAGATTTGCTGCTTTCGGTTTTCTCCTCTGGGTAATAATTCATCCTCACTTTTGACCTTTCAGCAACCTCTTTCATCTGATGGAACTTTAAAAACTATTTACGGAAGCCCGGGCACGGTGGCTCACACCTGTAATCCCAGCGCTTTGAGAGGCCGAGGCAGGTGGATCACTTGAGGCCAGGAGTTTGAGACCAGCCTCGCCAACATGGCAAAACCCCATCTTTACTAAAAATACAAAAATTAGCCAGGCATGGTGGCAAGCATCTGTAGTCCCAGCTACTTGGGAGGTTGCGACAGGAGAATCACTTGAACCTGGGAGGCGGAGGTTGCAGTGAGCTGAGATCTTATCACTGCACTCCAGCCTTGACGACAGAGNAAAAATATATATATATATATATATACATAGACAAAACAGTGAAAAGATCAGTACTTGCTAACAGTTCAGAGAGACGGACATAGAGATAAATAGGTGATGCACAGGGTATATGTAGGGCAGTGAAACTATTCTCTATGATACTATAATGGTGGACAAATGACATAATGTGTTCGTCAAAACACAGAACTATACAACACAAACAGTGAACCTTAACATAAACTACGGACTTTAGTTAGTAATAATGTATCAATATTGGTTCTTCAATTATAATAAATGTACCACATTAATGCAATGTGGTACATTGGATTAATTACCACAATTAATTAATGGATGTTAATAATAGGGGAACTTTGGGAGGGGTAGGGAAGACTGATATATGGAAAATCTTTGTATTTTTTGCTCCGTTTGTACTTACACCCAAAACTACTATAAAACACAAAGTCTATATTTTATGCTCATAGCATTTCCCACTAAAAGGATTCATGGCTCCCTGAAGAAATGGCTGATTCCAAGTCTGGGGCAGGAAATGTTCGAGATGAGCTTGAGGATATTATCATACCACAAAGCAATCAAAGACTACTGAAGATGTTTTAAAAGGACTCAAGAGCCAACTTGAAGGGGCTTCTGGCCAAAGAGTATCAACACTAGCATTTAAAAAAATAATGACTTTTATTCATTGCTGGTGGCATAATAGTACAGCCACTTTGGAAGACAATTTAGTTTCTTGCAAAACTAAACATACTCTTTTGGGAGGTTGAGATGGGACAATTGCTTAAGCCCAGGAATTCGAGATCAGCCTGGGCAACAAGGTGAGACCCCCCTCTCTACCAAAACAAAATTTTTTGAATTAGTGGGGCATGGTGGCATGCGCCTGTGATTCCAGCTACTCAGGAGGCTGAGGTGGGAGGATCACTTGAGCCCAGGAAATCAAGGCTGCAGTGAGCTATGATCATGCCACTGCACTCTAGCCTGGGAGGTAGGGCAAGACCCTATCTCAAAAAAAATAAAAAAACTAAACTAAATATACTTCTATCATAATAATCCAGCAAACAAGATCCTTGGTATTTACCCAAAAAAGTTGATAACTCATGTCCACACCAAAACCTGCATACATATATTTATAGCAGCTTTATTCACAATTGCCAAAACTTGAAGGCAACCAAGATGTCCTTCAGTGGGTGATTACATTAGAAATCTGCAGTACGGAGGGCAGCGAGAGGTTCGCTGGTGCAGCGCACAGGAGACCACGTCCGGGGGCAGCAGCTGCAGCCAGACCCCAAGTCGGGCCATCCCCGCCACTCGCCGGGTGGTGCTCGGCGACGGCGTGCAGCTCCCGCCCGGGGACTACAGCACGACCCCCGGCGGCACACTCTTCAGCACCACCCCGGGAGGTACCAGGATCATCTATGACCGGAAATTCCTGATGGAGTGTCGGAACTCACCTGTGACCAAAACACCCCCGAAGGATCTGCCTGCTATTCCCGGGGTCACCAGCGCTTCCAGTGATGAGCCCCCCACGGAAGCCAGCCAGAGCCACCTGCGTAATAGCCCAGAAGATAAGCGGGCAGGCGGTGAAGAGTCACAGTTTGAGATGGACATTTAAAGCACCAGCCCCTCAGGGCCTTCCTGGGAGGAGTCCCACCAGCCAGGCCTTATGAAAGTGATCATACTGGGCAGGCGTTGGCGTGGGGTCAGTCACCCCAGCCCTTTCTCCCTCACTCAGGGCACCTGCCCCCTCCTCTTTGTGAACACCAGCAGATACCTCCTTGTGCCTCCACTGATGCAGGAGCTGCCGCCCCAAGGGGAGTGACCCCTGCCAGCACACCCTGCAGCTGAGGGCCAGGAAGTGGACAAGAACAAACCCTTCCTTCCAAATGATGAGCAATTCCAGCCTCTCGCTGCTGGGGGCACAACCACCCCTTCCTTATGTTGATGTGCCTGGGAAAGTTCCCTCCCCTCCTTCCCTAAGAGAGGAAATAAAAGCCACCTTCGCCCTAGGGCCAAGAAAAAAAAAAAGAAAGAAAGAAATCTGCAGTACGTCCAGACAATGGAACATTATTCAGTGCCAAAAAGAAACAACTATGAAAGCCACAAAAAGACATAAAGGAAACATGAATATATATTACTAAGCAAAAGAGGCCAATCTGAAAAGAGTACATACGGTATAATCTCAACTATATGACATTCTGGAAAAGGCAAAACTACGAAGACAGTAAAAACGGGGGTTAATGGAGGGATAAATAGGCAGACCACAAAGGATTTTTAGGACAGTGGAACTACTCTGTATGATACTATAATGGTGTATAAATGCCATTATACATTTGTCCAAACCCATAGAATGTACTACACCAAGAGTGAACCCTAATGTAAACTATAGGTGATAATGATGTGTTGATGTAGGCTCATCATTTGTATTCATGTACCACCGTGGTGGCAGATGTTGATAATTGGGAAGGCTATGCATATGTGGGGACATGGGGTATTTGGGAACTCTCTGAACCTTCTGCTCAATGCTGCTGTGAATCTAAAACTGCTCTTAAAAAAAAATGTCACAAAACATAAAATAAATAATGACTGTGATTGACCAAAACATATCAAATATATAAAATTCTGCAAGTTTATTATACTCAAGAAAAAATACTCGTTGATCATCATTAGAAGTTTCTAGAGAAATACTTTATTACACTAAAACCTAATAAATAAAGGTAAAGAGTTAAACATTAATTCTGTGTTTCCTAGTTAAATACTATTTCATTAAATAGTTGATGAGGAAAGTTCTTCATTATGGAAAATTCTACTGCTCAATGCAAAAGGAATGATGAGATTACAAAATCACCATTTTGCAACTCCTAAGGAAATAATAGACTTGGGCAAAGGTCGTCAATGAATGCTAAACCCATTGGGAACAAAATTTAATAAGGAATGGACCAATTACATCTCATCACTAAATCAATTTTTTCACTAAAAGTGAGACAACCAGACATGATGTGTCTACTGATTGATGCAACAGAATGCACATAGCACCTCTTACAAAGTATTTTTGCCAAAAGAAATGAAAATGAAACAAATTAATCCTGTAGTCTAGATCTAAATACTACTTTATAAGAAATAAAAAAGATAGAGGAGCAAATTAAATGGTACCTGGTAATCAGGTAAATGCAGTAAGTGGGGCATTTTAAGGGACAAGTGACCCAATTTATTCAACAGCATGGGAAGAAACGGAGAAGGAAAAATTGTTATAGAATATAAAAGACTTAAGAAACACAGTCACAAAAATGTGTGTGGCCTAGTTGGATCTTGATTCAAATGAACAATTTTGAGGAAAACAGAAAATTTGAATATGGGCTACATATTAGATTGTATTAGTCAATTATTATTGATCTTGATAGAAGTGATAATATCATTGTGATTGTATTTTTTAATTCCTTATTGGATTTTAGAAAGTTATTTAAATTATATATGTGTGTCTATGTGTACATAGTCATGTGCATGCAGACACACAACCTCATAATATATATCTAGTATATATATATATATATTATATATATATATATATATTGTTTTTATTTTCATTTACAAAATAATTGTTGATTTTGTCCAGGTGTGGTGGCTCATGCCTGTAATCCCAGCACTTTGGGAGGCCAAGCCGGGTGGAGCACTTGAGGTCAGGAGTTCAATACCAGCCTGGCAAACATGGCGAAACCCTGTCTCTACTAAAATACACAAAAATTAGCCAGGCATGGTGGTGCGTGCCTGTAATCCCAGTTACTCAGGAGGCTGAGGCAGGAGAATCACTTGAACCCAGGAGGCAGAGGTTGCAGTGAGCCAAGATTGTGCCACTGCACTCCAGCCTAAGCGACAGAGTAAGACTCTGTCTCAAAACAAAGCAAAACAAATACATGGATTCTAAGAGTGGAAAGGTTAGTTATTGGTTGAAAGAGCAGCTTTGTTTTCTTAGTTTGGTTGCTAAGTTAGGTTGCTAAGCAGCAGCAGAGAGAGATACAGAAGCACCTTAAGCCTTTGGTTTGAGAACTTACATTTAAGCCTTTAATCCATTTTGAGTCAATTTTTGAATATGGTATAAGATAAGTGTCCAATTTTATTCTTCAGTATGTGGATATCCAGTTTTCCCAATACCATCTATCAAAGAGACTTTCCTATGCTCATTGTGTATTCTTGGTGCCCTTGTCAAAAACTAGCTAACCATATATGCATGGTTTTCTTTTTTATTTATGAGGTCTCTAATTCTTTCCATTGGTCTATGTGTCTGTTTTTATGCAGATACCATACTATTTTGATTACTATAACTTTGTAATATAGTTTGAAATCAGGGAGTGTGATGCCTCCAACTTTGTTCTTTTTTCTCAAGATTGCTTTGGCGATTCAGGGTCTTTTGTGGTTCCATATGAACTTTAGGATTGTGTTTTCTATCTCTGTGAAATATGCCATTGGAAATGTGATAGGGATTGATGGCATTGAACCTGTAGATCATTTTGGGTAGTATAGACATTTTGACAATATTAATTCTTCCAATTTATGAATATGAGATATTTTCCATTTATTTTGTAATATAATTTTCCATTTTTTAAATACATTTTCCATTCATTTTATAATACAATTTCTTTCATCAATGTCTTATAGTTTTCAGTGTACAGGTCTTTCACCTCCTTGGCTAAATTTATTCCTAAGTATTTTATTCTTTTAATGCTAGAGTGAAATCAGACCCTTTTCTTACACCGTGTGCAAAAACTAACTCAAAATGGATTAAAGACTTAAATAGATCTGAAACAAGGTCTGAAATCACAAAACTTTTTGAAGAAAGCATAGGGGAAAAGCTCAATATTTGTCTTGGCAGTAATTTTTTTTTTGACACGACACCAAAATACAGGCAATAAAAGCAAAATAAACAAATGGGACTACACAGCAAAAGAAACAATCAACAAAATGAAAATGCAACTTTCAGCATGGGAAAATATTACAAACCATGTATCTGATAAGGAGTTAATATCTAAAATATATAAGGAAATCACACAACTCAATAGCAAAAATTAATAATAATAACCTGATTATAAAATGGGCAAATGATCTGAATAAACATTTTTCCAAAGAAGATATTCAAATGGCCAGGAGGTGTATAAAAGATGCTCAACATCACTAATCATCAGGAAAATGCAAATAAAAATCACCATGAGGTATCATTTCCTATCTGTTCAGATGGCTATTATCAAAAAGACAGGAGTAACGTGTGTTGGAGAGGGTATAGAGTAAAAGGAGCCCTTATGCATTGTTGGTGCAAATGTAAATGTGTTAAGCCCCTATGGAAAACAATATAGTGGTCTCTTGTATTAGGACAGAACTAATAGGATATATGTATATGTAAAGGGGAACTTATTAAGGATTGTTGACTCACATGATCACAAGGTGAGGTCTCACAATAGGCTGTCTGCAAGCTGAGGAGCAAGGAAGCCAGTCTGAGTCCCAAAACCTTAAAAGTAGGGAAGCTGACAGTGCAACAGCCTTCAGTCTGTGGTCGAAGATCCAAGAGTAGAACTTACAGTCCAATGTTCGAAGGCAGGAAGCATCCAGTCGGAGAAAAAGATATAGGCCGAGAGACTAAGCCAATCTAGTCTTTCCACGTTCTTCTGTCTGCTTTTATTCTGGCCATGCTGGTAGCTGATTAGATTGTGCTCACCTGGACAGAGGGTGGGTGTGCCTTTCCCAGTCCACTGACTCAAATGTTAATCTTCTTTGGCAACACCCTCACAGACACACCCAGGAACAATACTTTGCATCCTTCAATTCAGTCAAGTCGACACTCAATATTAACCATCACATCACTCAAAAAATGTAACATGAACTACCATACAATCCAGCAATACCACTTCTAGGTATATATCCAAATGAAATGACATCACTATGTCAAAGAGATATCTGTGTTCCCACATTTATCGCAGCTAGCCAAGATATTCACACTAGCCAAGATATGAAATCAACCTAAGGGTCCATCAATGGATTAATGGATGAAGAAAACATCACACTCGTGACAACATGAATGAACCTGGAGGACATTATGCTAAGTGAAATAAGCCAGATACAGAAAGAAAAATGCTGAATGATCTCACTTATATGTGGAATCTTAAAAAGTTAAAACTGCAGAAGCAGAGAGTACAGCAGCAGTTGCCAGGGGCAACCTGTGCCAGAAGAATGGGGAGAAGTTGGTCAAAGAGTACAAACTTTCAATTATAAATGAACCAGTTCTGGGGCTCTAATATACACCATGGTATATATCTGTCATGGTCAGAGAGGTGTTAATTAACTTGATTATGAAACATTTCACAATGTATATGTGTATTAAGTTATCACACTGTACACCTTGATTATATTAAATCTTAGTCTATTAAATATTTCTAAAAGACTTTATTATTGGGTTAAAGAAAATGAGTGACACTGTATTGTTCACAAATCCACCACTTGAAAGCCCCACAAAATTAACTGGCCACTAAGGCTGCCAAGGGTTTAGAAAGCCTTGTCTTACAGGCTGGAAAGCAATAAGGCTTTTGATGCAGAAGTTGATGAGGGAAATCATCCAGGACTTCAAAATAGATTTCAGTTTCCAGAGTGCAGCCACAGAGTGCTTCAGAAGACTGGTGAAGCATATGTGGTGCTGTTATTTGAAGATTTTAACATGTGCGTCACCTGTGATGAGAGAGTCTCTAACATGCCTCAGGATGCCCTGTTAGCCTGCTTGATATGGTGAAAAAGAGCTTAAATTAAGGCAGTTTTTATGGTGTTTAGTAGTAAATTATGCAAGATGTTTTGTTTTAACTTGTGACTTTATTGCAAGGAAATATTTATATATTGCATTTGAGCTTAAGTCGTCCCCTCAAGATGCTGTGAAAAGTAATTACTCAGATTCAGTGACATAAACACTGTTGTTCAAGAGTGGCAAATTGCTAGTATGAAGAAGGGATGGATGATAGTTTTTCCATGTTTCTGTATATTAATGAGTTGTTGGGTACTAATTATAAAAGTAGAATTGATTAAATGCATTAAAGGGTCTTTTTTCAATTATCGGTTATGAGTTGATCCAAGTGTTCAATAATTGAGGCTATTAAAAAAGAACCTGAACCTGAATAAGCATCAACAGTCAACCACTAATTTACAGGAAATAAAAAGGACAGAGAAAAGTGTTAAACACTATGGGAAAGCTTTCAGCAAAATCCAGGATGTGAAAAACTCTACTGAACAAACCATCCAGTTTCTTCAACAAATAAATTGCCAAAAGTAAAGAGATAGGAGGGTAACCTATAAATTAAAGTGAATATAAGAGACGTATCAACCAATAACAGTGTGTGGATGGCAAGTGTGGGATAGGGTAGGGTAGAGTTGGGAAAGTAGTGGGGATATAGATGTAACAAGATTGATCATTAGTTAATAGTTATTGAATCTGGGTGATGGGAACATGGGGTTTCTTTATACTGTTCTGTCTACCTTTGTATCATAATGAAAATATAAAGTATACGTACCAAAAAAAAAACCCAGGGTCTGAGGAATTTGACCATATACTTTCGTGATAGAACATGGGCTTTTCCATAAGTGAAATTTAAAGTTTCCTTAGATAGATAGATAGGTAAATAGATAAGATTTTTTATTTTTTTATAGTTTCAACTTTTATTTTACATTCAGGGGTACATTTGCAGGTTTGTTACACTGGTATATTGCATGATGCTAAGGTTTGGGGTACAATCGATCCCATCACCTAGGCAGTGAGCATGGCACCCAATAGGTAGTTTTTCAATCCTTGCCCACCTCTGTCCCTCCTTGCTTTTACTAGTCCCCAATGTCTATTGTTCCCATCTTTATGACTATGTGTACCAAATGTTTAACTCCCACTTACAAGTGAGAACATGTGGTATTTGGTTTTCTGGTCCTACTTTAATTTGCTTAGGATCTTGGCCTCCAGCTGCATTCATGTTGCTGCAAAGGGCATGATTTTGTTCATTTTTATGGCTGTATAGTATATTATTGTGTATATGTACCACATTTTCTTTATACAATCCACCATTGATGGGCATCTAGGTTGGTTCCATGTTTTGCTATTGTGTATTGTGCTGTGATGAACATACAAGTGCATGTGTCTTTTTGGTATAATAGAATGATTAATTTTCTTTTGGATATATACCCACTAATGGGATTGCTGAGTCAAATAGTAGTTCTAAGTTATTTGAAAAATCACCAAACTGCTTTCCACAGTGGCCGAACTAATTTACATTCACACCAACAGTATGTAAGTGTTCCCTTTTCTCTGCAGCCTTGTTAATATTTGTTGATTTTTGACTTTTTTAATAATAGCCATTCTGACTGGTGTGAGATGATATCTCACTGCGGTTTTGATTTGCATTTCTCTGATGATTAGTGATGTGGCACATTTGTTCATATGTTTTTTGGCCACTTGCATGTCTTTTTTTTTTTTTTTTTTTTTTTTTTT
>NW_016807231.1:167907-181719 GCF_001698545.2 Rhinopithecus bieti | reverse complement strand
CACAATGGAATTTAACTAGAAATCAAAAGCAAAAAGATAGCTAAAAATCCCTTGAACACTCTTAGAATCCATGTATTTGTTTTGCTTTTTTTTGAGATGAAGTCTTGCTCTGTTACCCAGGCTGGAGTGCAGTGTCACGATCTCGGCTCACCGCCACCTCCACCTCCTGGGTTCAAGAGATCCTCCTGCCTCAGACTCCCGAATAGCTGGGATTATAGGCGTCCGCCACGACACCCAGCCAATCTTTATATTTTTAGCAGAGACGGGTTTTCACCATGTTAGGCAGGCTGGTCTTAAACTCTTGCCATCAGGTGATCCACCCATCTCAGCCTCCCAAAATGCTGGGATTACAGGCATGAGCAACCGTGCCCAGCCTGTTTCTTTAGTTTAACTACAGTTTCTTTAGTTTATTTAGGTCCCACTTGTCAATTTTTGTTTTTGTTGCAATTACTTTTGAGGACTTAGTCATGAATTATTTCCCAAGGCCAATGTCCAGAATGGTATTTCCTAGGTTTTCTAGGATTCATATAATTTAATATCTTACATTTAAATCTTTAATCCATCTTGAGTTAATTTTTGTATATGGTAAAATTTCTGGGTCCAGTTTCATTCTTCTGCAAATAGCTAGCCAGTTATCCCCACACAATATATTGAATAAAGAGTCCTTTCCCATTGCTTACTTTTGTTGACTTTGTCAAATATCAGATGCCTGTAAGTGTGCAGCTTTATTTCTAAGTTCTCTATTCTGTTCCATTGATCTATATGTCCGTTCTTGTATCAGTACCATGCTCTTTGGGTTACTCTAGTCTTTTAGTATAGTTTGAAGTTAAGTAGTGCGATGTCTCCAGCTTTGTTCTTTTTGCTTAGGATTGATTTGGCTCTTCAGGCTCTTTTTTAGTTCCATATGAATTTTACAATAATTTTTTACTAATTCTGTGAAAAATGATGTTGATAGTTTGATAGGAATAGCATCGACTCTGCAAATTGCTTTGGGCAGTATGGCCATTTTAACAGTACTGATTTTCCAAATCATGAGCATGCAATGTTTTCCATTTATTTGTGTTGTCTCTGATTTCTTTCAACATGTTTTGTAGTTCTTTTAGTAGAAATCCTTCACCTCCTTCACCTCCCTAGTTGGCTGTATTCCTAGGTATTTACATTTTTGTGGCTATTATAAACGAAATTGTATTCTTGATTTGATTCTCAGCTTTAACATTATTGATGTATATCCAGGGGCCTAAGCTAGTTCCCTCTAGCCCTTTTAAAAGACACTAACCCATTCAAGGGGGTGTAGCCCTCATGACTTAATCACTTTCCCAAAAGCCCCACCTCTTAATTAAGCATTAAGGATTAAAGAAACTTAATTGAGGATTAAGTTTCAGCACATAAATCTTGGAGGACAAATTTGAACCGTAGCAAGAAGACTTCCATCAGATTCTCAAAGAATATCAACAATCACTGCCTTGAACAAAGGCAACACACACACACACACACACACACACACATATCCTGTCTTTAGGGATGTTTCGGTTTCTGATCTCATCCTGGCAGGTACTATAGTTGCTTCTGCACATGAGAAATAGTTGACCTGATCTCACCTACCACTTCTTTTCTTTCTTCTTTTCTTTTTCTTTTCTTTTCTTTCTTTCTCTCTTTCCTCCCTTCTTTCTTTCTTTTTTCCTTCTTTCTTTCTTTTATTTCTTTCTTTTTCTGGCACTTCCTTTAGGAATCTTCCCTGTCTTGATTACTTCTCTGGCTATAAGGCCTTGCACTATGTGTCCATGGTTATACCTCATATTATAAGTCATTTCCAGCCACATCATTCTCACACCTACTCACCCTGAACTCTACCTTCACCTCATCCTACTTGTGTTATCCCAATCCCATGTTCCTGCTGCTGGTCCTTCCAAGCATACCTACTAACAAGTGATCCCTACCTAAAGTCTCAGATCTCTGTCCCTAACAATTCTTGGTCTGAGTTCCTCACCTGGCCCTCAGCATCTGATTAGTACAGAATGATGAAGAAAGCAATCTAATTGGAAAAAAAAAATGGTTCATGGAGTGAAGCAAAGGGAGATGAAATTGGACTGGATTAAGTTCAGATCAAGTTCCAAAGGTCCTTGAAGTAAGGCTTTTTGTTGTGAATATTTCCACCATGGGAAAATGGGGAACCATTGGACACATTATAACTGGGAAAATAACATGACTAAAGCAATGCTTAAGTACAGCATTTCTGAAAAAAGGTGTTGTATGTAATATTAATTGATGTTACATGAAAAAATTATGTGGGCAACTAAGTTTGGGGAATGTAGGGTTAAAGTTAGAGATGGTTCGTTATTGCAGGACTTCTCAGACCCTTTAACATGGTAATAAACATAGTGAATCTTCAGGAGGGATTTGAATGTGCCCTGGTTCTTAAACTCACATTAGCACAAAATCCTCCTTTTAATGAGGAGCGTGTATCAGGGCTAGTGTTCCCCAAAGCACAGTTTGAGAAACAGGATTTTAGGAGGGTTGATCTGGCAAAGGTGTGTAAGAGAATTTGAAGTGAGATGAACCTGAGCCAGGAGACTATTGGCAGCAAAGCAGGTATAGTGGAACAGCAGACCACACTGCCCTCAGCAGTGAGAATTAAGTGGAACAGGTGATCCCAGAGGCTTGGTGAAAAACAACAGTGGGGATTGGGGTTAAACATCTGCTGGAAGACTGAAACCGTGCTTTATAGTTTTATACTGTAGCATCAAGCAGAACACTTTGCATGTGAGAGAAAGAGGTACTCTTTTGGTCACGATTTTATTTCCATCCCAGGGATTTAATAAAATTATTTTTTCTATTCCAAATTAAAAGTTTACCTTGTGTTGGCCAGGCACAGTGGCCCATGACTGTAATCCCAGCACTTTGGGAGGCCGAGGTGGGTGGATCACCTGAGGTCGGGAGTTCGAGACCAGCGTGCCCAACATGGAGAAACACCGTCTGTACTAAAAATACAAAATTAGCCAGGCATGGTGGCACATGCCTGTAATGCCAACTACTTGGGAGGCTGAGGCAGGAGAACCACTTGAACCCGGGAGGTGGAGGTTGCGGTGAGCCGAGATCGCGCCATTGCACTCCAGCCTGGGCAACAACAGCGAAACTCCGTCAAAAGAAAGAAAGAGAGAGAGAGAGAGAGAGAGAGAGAGAGAGAGAGAGAAGTGTACCTTTTGTTTTTGTACAATTGATACAATTTGCAAAATGTCTCCCACCTTTCATTAGCTCGCTGTTCACGTTGCAACTAAAAAGGAGATTGGAAGCTATCTAAACAGACAGAGTTTCTTTCTATCCAGTTACAAAGCTGATTGTGTATTTTGGTAAGAGTTTTGGACTGAGAGCATTTACTTGAAAGAAAAGAAGCGGGAGAGAATAAAGAGGAGTAAGATAAAGAGGGAACAGTCTATCCCAGGGATGTTTTAATTTGTTACTCAGCCCCTCATCCCCACTGCAAGAGCTGTCTAGGATAGCCTTTAGCCAATAGTTACATAGGTTACAATGTTAATTTCATTAAAAAACACTCAACATTAATAGTTAAGTTCATAGCCAGAGAAATGTGACTGAAGTAAGAAATTCCTAAGCGCAACTAGAGGTAAATTTGCTTGGTTAATCAGAGTTTCCAGAGTTAGTATCCATGACTTAAAATTCTCATGTCCTGGATCTCTTAGTTGATGCTAAGTCCATTAAAACAAATTGTGGAGTTAAGGCTGTTCTCCCAAAAGATAACATTAGCTTCACCTTTCTGGTAACATTTTAAAATTAACCAATATGTTTCTAAGACTTCTGATAGCCCCTTTAAGCAGAGGCAGTCCTGGTAAAAGCAGAAGGGGAATGGTTTCCTTAAAAAGTTCAAATAGTCTCCAGCCTTTCATCCACACCATCAGGATCAACATGGCCACCAGAGATTCTTAGATGATAAACGCAACCCCAATTTAGGCAGAGCTTGACTGGACTGGCATCCTCTTGAGAGAAAACATCCATCCCCAAGAATGCTGCTTTATTTATATAAACTTACAGACAGCAAAATCCACATATCAGTCTGTACCTGTTTCCTCATCTGTAAAATGGAGATAACAGCACCTACTTTGTATGGTTGAGGTAAAGATTTAATGAGTTCATACATGTGAAATGCTGAGTACAGCTTCTGACAACAATAAGTGCTCATTAAGTATTAACTATTTTTTTCATTATTTATTATGGTTAGTGTTAGATTAATACATTATCAAAGCCAAACAATCTAACAAGATACAACCACATAGTGGCTGGCAGAGAGATTTCCTTGTAGGAGCTTAGCCAATTTATGTCATTCATATCTATACATTTCTAATCCAGCAATCTCATTTCTGGGTATTTACCCAAAAGATTTTATATCAGTTTGTCAAAAAGATGTCTGCACTCCCATATTCATTGCAGCACTGTTCATATTAGCTAGGTTATGGAATCAACCCAAGTGTCCATCATCAGATGAATGGATAAAGAAAATGTGGTATATATATATAATGGAATACTATTCAGTCGTGTGTGTGTGTGTGTGTGTGTGCGTGTGCACGCTAAGTTTTATTTTAGGTTTGGGGATACATGTGAAGGTGTGTTACATAGGTAAACACGTGTCACGAGGGTTACTTGTACATGTTATATCACCCAGGTATTAACCTCAGTACCTAATAGTTATCTTTTCTGCTCCTCTCCCTCCTCCGACCCTTTCCACTCAAGTAGACACTAGTGTTTTTTGTTTTCTTCTTTGTGTTCATAAGTTCTTATCATTTAGCTCCCACTTATAAGTGAGAACGTGTGGTATTTAGTTTTCTGTTATTTCATTAGTTTACTAAGGATAGCCTCCAGTTCCATTCATGTTCCTGCAAAAAAAAAAAAAAAAATGCCATCTCATTCTTTTTCATGGCAGCATAGTATTCCATGGTGTATATGTATCACATTTTCTTTATCCAATCTGTCATTGATGGGCATTAAGGTTGATTCCATGTCTTTGCTATTGCGAGCAATGCTGCAATGAACATTCACGTGTGTGTGTATTTATGGTAGAATGCTTCATATTCCTCTGGGTATATACCCAGTAACAGGATTGCTGGGTCAAATGGTAGTTCTCCTTTTAGCTCTTTGAGGAATAGCCATACTGCTTTCCACAATGGTTGAGCTAATTTACACTCCCACCAAAAGCGTATAAGTATTACCTTTTCTCTGCAACCTCACCAGCAGCTGTTATTTTTTGACTTTTTCATAATAGCCATTCTAACTGGCATGAGATGGTATCTCACTGTGGTTTTGATTTGCATTTCTATAATGATCAGTGATATTGAACTTTTCTTCATATGCTTGTTGATCGCATGTATGTCTTCTTATGAGAAGTGTCAGTTCACGTCCTTTGCCCACTTTTTAATAGGATTGTTTGTTTTTCTCTCGTAAATTTGCTTAAGTTCCTTATACTTGTTGGATATTAGACCTTTGACAGATGCATAGTTTGCAAATGTTTTCTCTCATTCTGTAGGTTGTCTGTTTACTCTGTTGATAGTTTCTTTTTCTGTGCAGAAGCTCTTAAGTTTAATTAGATCTCATTTGTCAATTTTTTCTTTTGTTGCTATTGCTTTTGGTGTCTTTGTCATGAAATCTTTGCTCACTCCTATGTCCAGGATGGTATTGCTTAAGCTGTCTTCCAGGGTTTTTATAGTTTTGGGGTTTACATTTAAGTCTTTAATTCATCTTGAGTTAATTTTTGTTTATGGTATAAGGAAGGAACCCAGATTCAATCTTCGGCATATGGCTAGCCAGTTATCCCAGCATCATTTATTGAATAGGGAGTCTTTTCCCCATTGCTTGTCTTTGTCAGCTTTGTCAAAGATCATATGGTGGTAAATGTGAAGCCTTATTTCTGGGCTCTCTATTCTCTTCCATTAGTCTATTTGCCTGTTTTTGCACTAGTACCATGCTATTTTGGTCACTGTAACCTTATAGTATAGTTTCAAGTAGGGTAATGTGATTCCTCCAGCTTTGTCCTTTGTGCTTAGGATTGCCTTGGTTATTCAGAATCTTTTTGATTCCATATAAATTTTAAAATAATTTTTTCTAATTCTGTGAAGAATGTCTTTGGTAGTTTGATAGGAATAGCATTGAATCTGTAAATTGCTTTGCACAGTATAGCCATTTTAATAATACTGATTCTTCCTATCAATGAGCACAGGATGATTTTCCATTTGTTCTTCTCTGACTTTTTTTGAGCAGGGTTTTGTAATTCTCATTGTAGAGATCTTTCATCTCCCTGGTTAACTGTATTCCTAGTTATTTTATTTTTTTGTGGCAATTGTGAATGGGATTGCCTTTCTGGGTCAGCTCTCAGTTTGGTTGTAGGTGGTGTATAGGAATGCTAGTAACTTTTGTACATTGATTATGTATCCTGAGACTTTGCTGAAGTTGTTTATCAGCTGAAGGAGATTTTGGGCTGAGACTATGGGGTTTTCTAGATATAGAATCATGTCGTCTGCAAACAGAGATAGTTTGACTTCCTCTCTTCCTATTAGGATGCCCTTTATTTCATTCTCTTACCTGATTGCTCTGGCTAGGACTTCCAATACTATGTTGAATAGAAGTGGTGAAAGACAGCATCCTTATCTTGTGCTGGTNCGTGTTAGCCAGGATGGTCTCGATCTCCTGACCTCGTGATCCGCCCGTCTCGGCCTCCCAAAGTGCTGGGATTACAGGCTTGAGCCACCGCGCCCGGCTATTGTGCTGGTTTTCAAAAGCAATGCTTCCAGCTTATGCCCATTCAGTATAATGTTGGCTGTGGGTTTATCATAGATGACCCTTATTATTTTGAGGTATGTTCCTTCAATAACCAGTTTATTGAAAGCTTTTAACATGAAAGGATGCTTAATTTTATCAAAAGCCTTTTCTGCATCTATTGAGATAATCATGGTATTTGTCTTTAGTTCTGTTTATGTAATGAATCACAAGTATTGATTTGCATATATTGAATCAACCTTGCATCCTGGGGATGAAGTCTACTTGATCATGGTGGATTAGCTTTTTGATGTGCTGCTGGCTTCAGTTTGCAAGTATTTTGTTTAAGATTTTTGCATTGATGTTCATCAAGGATATTGGCCTGGAGTTTTCTTTTTTGTTGTGACTCTGCCAGGTTTTGGTATCAAGATGATGCTGCCCTCATTGAATAAGTTGGGGAGAAGTCTGCCTCCTCAATTTTTTGAAATAGTTTCAATAGGGATAGTGTCAGCTCTTCTTTGTACATGTGGTAGAATTAAACTGTAAATCCATCCAGTCCTGGGTACTTTTTTTGTTAGTAGGCTATTTATTACTGATTCAATTTCAGAGCTCATTATTGGTCTGTTCAGGGAATCAATTTCTTCCTGTCTCAGGAGGGTGTACGTGTCCAGGAATTAATCCAACTCTTCTAGGTTTCCCAGTTTCTGTGTGTAAAGTCATTCATAGTAGTTTCTGATGGTTGTTTTTATTTCTGTGGGGTCAGTAGTAACATTCCCTTTGTCATTTCAATTTGTGTTTGTTTGGTTTTTCTCTCTTTTCTTCTTAATTAGTCTATCTAGTGGCCTATCTTTTTTATTAACTTTTTCAAAAAACCAATTCCTGGATTTGTTGATCTTTTGAATTTTTTTGTGTCTTGATTCCTTCAGTTCAGCTCTGATTTTTGTTATTCCTCATCTTCTGCCAGCTTTCATGTTGATTTGTTCTTGCTTCTCTAATTCTTTCAGTTGTGAAGTTAGGTTGTTAATTTGAGGCCTTTCTAACTTTTCAATGCGGGCATTTAGTGCTATAATTTTCCCTCTTAACACTGCCTTACCTGTATCCCAGAGATTCTGGTATGTTGTGTCCTTGTTCTCATTATTTTCAAAGAACTTCTTGATGTCTGCCTTAATTTCGTTATTTACCCAAAAGTCATTCAGGAGCATGTTGCTTAATTTTCATATAAGTGTATGGTTTTGAGCAATTTTCATTGTGTTGACTTCCATTTTGATTGCCCTGTGGTCTGAGAGTGTGTCTAGTATGATTCTGGTTCTTTTACACTTGTTGAGGATTGTTTTATGTCCAATTATGTAGTTGATTTTAGAGTATGTGCCATGTGGCAATGAGAAGAACGTATATTGTGTTGTTTTGGGGTGGAGACTTCTGTAAAGGTTTATCAGATCTGTTTGATCCAATGCTGAGTTTAGGTCCTGAATATCTTTGTTAATTTTCTCCTTAGATGATCTATCTAATACTGTAAGTGGAGGGTTGAAGTCTCTCACTATTATTGTGTGGGAGTCTATATGTCTCTTTGTAGGCCTCTAAGAACTTGCTTTATGAATCTGAGTGCTCCTGTGTTGGATGCATATATACTTAAGACAGTTAGATCTTCTTGTTGAGTTGACCGCTTTACCATTATGTAATGCCCTTCCTTGTCTTTTTTGACCTTTGTTGGTTTGAAATCTGTTTTGTCTGAAATTAGAATTTCAACTCCTTCTTTTTTCTGTTTTCCATTTGTTTGGTAGATTTTTCAGCATTCTGTTATTTTGAGCCTATGAATGTCATTACTTGTGAGATGGATCTCTTGAAAACTGCATGCCATTGGGTCTTGATTTTTTATGCAGCTTGCCATTTTGCACCTTTTAAGTGGGACATTTAGCCCATTTACATTCAAGGTTAGTATTGATATGTATGGATTTGATCCTGTCATTGGGCTGTTAGCTGGTTATTATGTTGGCTTGTTTGTGTGGTTGCTTTCCAATGACACTGGTCTGTGTGTTTAAGTGTGGTTTTGTATTAGCTAGCAGTGGTCTTTTCTTTCTATATTTAGTGCCCCTTTCAAGACCTCATGTAAGGCAGGTCTTGTGGTAATGAAGTCCCTCGATATTTGCTTATCTGAAAAGTATCTTATTTCTCTTTCACTTAGGAAGCTTAGTTTGGCTGGATATGAAATTATTGGTTGAAGATTTTTTTTTCTTTAAAATGTTGAATATAGGCCCCAATCTCTTCTGGCTTATAGGGTTTCAGCTGAGAGATCTGCTGTTAGCCTGATGGGGATCCCCTTATAGGTGACCTACCATTTCTCTCTAGCTGCCTTTAACATTCTTTCTTTCATTTTGACCTTGGAAAATCTGACAATTATGTGTCATGGGGATGATCTTCTTATGGAGAATCTTGTAGGAGTTCTCTGTTTTCCTGAATTTAACTGTTGGCCTCTCTAGCAAGGTTGGGAAAGTTTTCATGGATGATATCCCAAAATGGATTTTCCAGGTAATTTGCTTTCTCCCTCTCGTTTTTGGGGATGCCAGTGATTCATAGATTTGGCCTCTTTACATAATCCCATACTTCTCAGAGGTTTTGCTTATTTCTTTTTATTCTTTTTTGTTTATTTTTGTCTGACTCTCTTATTTCAAGTTCTGAGATTCTTTCCTCAGCTTGGTTTATTCTGCTGTTAATACCTGTGATTGCATTGTGCAATTCTTGTATTGTGTTATTCAGCTCTGTCAGACCCGTTATGTTATTCTTCTTTTCTTTTTTAGACAGAGTCTTGCTCTGTCGCCCAGGCTGAGGTGCAGTAGCACAATCTTGGCTCACTGCAGTCTCCACTGCCTGGGTTCAAGCAATTCTCCTGTCTCAGCCTCCCGAGTAGCTGGGATTACAGGTGCCTGCCATCATGCCCAGCTAATTGTTGTATTTTTAGTAGAGACGGAGTTTCGCCATGTTGGCCAGGCTGGTCTCAAACTCCTGACCTCAGGTGATCCACCTGCTTTGGCCTCTTAAAGTGCTGGGAATAGAGGTGCGAGCCACCATGCCCAGCCTAGGTTCTTTTTTAAACTGGCTATTTCACCCTTCAGCTCCTGTATCACTTTATTATGGTTCTTATTTCCCTTTGATTGGGTTTTGCCATCCTCCTGAATCTCAATAGTCTTTGTTCCTATCCATATTCTGAATTTTATTTCTGTCATTCTAGCCAGTTCGGCCTGGTTAAGAACTCTTGTTAGAGAACAAGAGGTGCGGTTGTTTGGAGGACATATGGCATTCTGGCCATTTGAGTTGCCAGAGTTCTTGCATTGGTTCTTTCTCATCTCTGCATGTTGGTAGCAATAAAGATGCCCAGGAAGACCAATACACCCTGCAAGAGATGTCCTGTAGGGTAGATGGACAGGGCCTGGTGTCAGTTGTGGAGGGTTGGTGATTTGATGGCTGCTAAAGGGGGAAGACAGCTTCCCAGCAGCTGAGAGGTGGCACGGGCTACTTATCAGGTGGTTGCTTTCTGCACATTGGCAGTGTTTAATCACAATATGGGCAACCACTTAGAGAAACTGTATAGGATATTTAAAGCCAGATGCACTGTTGGAGTTGACAGCATTTATGGGGACTTCCAACCCTGACATTTTCAATTTGTGCAACTCTTTGGCATTTCAAAGAAAAGGAAAAAGTAAGAAACATGAAACTGCAGTATAGATAGAGTACAGACAATAGACCTCTTTTCTGGATGTTTTCACTGGGCCAAGGCTTTGTGTAGAGTCTTTATTTGAAGCTGACATCTTGTCTCTGGTTTCAAAGGGGGGTATGTTAGTAAAGTATTTTTGGTGTTGAAGCTTTGGGGTGTGATCCAGCAGGTGACACTTAGGCTTATTGGTCAGTTGGTAGACTCTTGTCTGGTTGTGTGGCTCCACTATGTTTCCTCTCAGTTGCGGCTGTGTTCCCTCTCAGTGCCCTGAAAATGTGGGGTCCTCTCCCCCTGAAGTGCTGGCTGTAGTTCATGACTTGGCACTCTTGGGCTGCCCACTGCAGCTCTGGGGCAATCTCAGTGTTTATGTTCCTTCTCCAGCTTAGAGGCAACAAAGGAAGAGATCTTAGTAATGGTTGTGGCCCAGGGTCATTTGCTCAACTCCTGGAGCCTCTATGCCAGAGAGATGCAGGTCAGCAATTGCTCAGTGCAGTCAGCCCAAGATGGAGGGTTTGTGCTGTGGACCCAAGCCAGGGGTTCCCTGCCTGGTGATGAGCCATGGTGGGTGTGTGGGACCCGTGGGATACAGATTGGCCACCTCTCCTTGGGTCGACTGCAGCTTCTTGGAGGTATGGATAAGGCACTTAGGGTCTTTGTTCCTTTGTTAGCCTGAGGGTGCCAAGGACATGGCAGAGAAGTTTTCAGATGCCCCTGGAGGCACTTCAGCCCCCAATCGCTTCAGACCCTCTGAAGCCCAAAGACTGGAATAGCTAAGTCACCCAAACAGCAAAGAAGCAGCCCGCCCCTCCCTCTGGGAGCTCCATCCTAGGGAGAATTAAGATCTTTGTCAGCTGGAGAGCTCAGGCAGGGGTGGCCAGAGGCCCCATTGGGAGGTCCCATCCAGTAAGGAGGAATGGGATCAGGCACCTGCTTAAAGCAGCAGTCTGGCCATGTTTTGGTAGAGGAGCTGTGCTGTGCTGGGGGATCCCTTCAGCCTTCAGCTCAGACTCCAAATCCTGAAGGCTGAAATGGCCAAGACATCCAAACAGCAAAGATGGTGGCCCACCCCTCCCCATGGGAGCTCCTTCTTAAGGAGGTGCAATGCAGCTACTGGTAGCTGGCTGGAATTCCAAGCCAGTGGGTCTTATCTTGTGAGGTGCCGTGGAAGTGGGGTGTGTGGGCTGTTGCGGCTCAGCCCCCTGGATTCAGCCTCTTTCCTAGGGGTATGTACAGGAGTCTAACCTCCCATTCTGCCAGAACAGCAGCTACTTTTGCCAGAAAGCCCAGATATACAAGGCTCCTCACACATGCCTGAGCGGCGAGTCTGCCAAGACTTTAGGTAGCTCTGTCTGTCAGACTGAAGACTGAAGACTGAAGACCCTGGCAGAGTGGGTTCCCAAGGAGATCTCCTGGTTGCAAAGATCTGTAGGACAAGCACGGTTTCCCTGGGTCGCTCATTCACTCACAGCTTCCCTGGGGGGCGGGGGGATCCCCTGGCTCCATGTTGTTCCTAGGTAGACTGTTGTCCTGTCTTGCTTTTGTTCGTTCTCTGTGGGTCAGGTTGTTTCCTTGATTAATCCCAATGTGAATGCCTGGATGTTTCAGTTGAAGGTGTTGTATTTATTTGCCCCTTCTTTTCCTCTACCTGACAGCCATGTACACTAGCCGCTTCTAGTCGGCTATCTTGGAGACTACCCTCCACCTCCAACTCCATCATTCAGCCTTTCAAAAGAAGGAAATTTGGCTGGGCATGGTGGCTCACACCTGTAATCTCAGTACTTTGGGAGGCCTAGGCGAGTGGATCACCTAAGGTCAGGAGCTCGAGATCAACCTGGCCAACATGGTGAAACCCCATCTCTACTAAAAATACAAAAATTATCCAGGCGTGGTGGCGGGTGCCTGTAGTCACAGCTACTGCAGAGGCTAAGACAGGAGAATTGCTTGAACCCAGGAGGCGGAGGTTGCAGTGAGAGGAGATCACGCCATTGCACTCCAGCCTGGGCAACAAGAGCGAAACTCTGTCAAAAAAGAAAGGAAAGAAAGAAAGAAAGAAAGAAAGAAAGAAAGAAAGAAAGAAAGAAAGAAAGGAAGGAAGGAAGAAAGGAGGAAGGAAGGAAGGAAGGAAGGAAGAAAGAAAGAAAGAAAGAAAGAAAAGAAAAGAAAAGAAGGAAATTCTAGCTACGCATGTTGGTATGCATCTGTAGTCCTAGCTACATGGGAGGCTAAGGTGAGAGGATTGCTTGAGCCCAGGAGTTCAAGTCCAGCCTGTGCAACATAGCAAGACCCCATGCCTTAAAAAAAGGAAGAAAATTTTGTCATTTGCAACAACAACATGGATGGAATTAGAGAGCATTATGCTGAGTAAAATAAGCCAGAATAGAAAGGCAAATACTGCATGTTCTCAATTATATGTGGGATCTAAAAAATTTGAACTCTTGGAAACAGAGAATAGAATGGTAGTTACCAGGGGCTGGGGTGGGGCGCATGGGGAGATGATGGTTAAAAAATATAAATAGGCCAGGTATAGTGGCTCATGCCTATAACCCCAGCACTTTGGGAGGCCAAAGTGGGAGGATCGCTTGAGGCCAGGAGTTAGAGACCAGCCTGAGTAACATAGCAAAACCCCATCTCTACTAAAAATGAATAAATTAGCTTGGTGTAGTGGCATGCACTTGTGGTCCCAGCTACTCTGGAGGCTGAGGCAGGAAGATCACTTAAGCCCAGAAGGTCGAGGATACAACAAACCATGATCACATCACTGCACTAGCCTGGGCAACAGAGCTAGACCTTGTCTTAAAAAGACACACTCACACACATAAGCACCAACTTATTCCTTAGGAGAAATAAGGGGTTTTTTTTTTTTTACATCTATTGCACAGCATGGTAACTATAGTTAATAATAGTGTATTGTACACTTCAAATTTGTAAAGACAGTAAATTACAAATGTTCTCATCACAAAAAATGATAAGTATTTGAGGTGATGGATATGTTAATCACTTTGAATTACTTTGAATTAATTATTACACATTGTATTCATAAATCATAATATCACTTTGTACCTCATAAACATATACAGGTATAAATTATCAATTTATAATAAAATAAATAAAAAAAATTTGTTGAGACTTGTAAAAAATATCTAAGTATTTCTCACATGCATCCTTAAAGCCCATTTCCACTATGGAAACCTGGGTATATAATCCTGAGTTTATTTACCATGTAAGTTCCTTCAAATGTCCCCATAGGCCAGTACCAACTGAAACACTCAACTTTCCATAAAGACAGCAACAAAACAACACTATGATGAGAATCCTTCCAAGTCTTTTTTTTTTTTTTTTTTTTTTTT
>NW_016807231.1:162664-167638 GCF_001698545.2 Rhinopithecus bieti | reverse complement strand
GAGTAAAAGGAACAGGTCCTGGGAAGCTAGCCCTGCACACAGGACTTGGAAGAGAGGTGCTTCTTTCCTGTGTATTACACAGAAGACAAGTAATCAATTATACTGGTTGTGGATGGTGGGGAAACAGCAAGTCAAAATTAGAATAAGGAATTCAAATGTGTTATCAACTAAAGTGTCTAGATATTTTTTTGAGCCATAGGACCCTTTGGCAGTTTAGGAAAAACCATAAATTTCTTTTTAAAGAATAATATCTAAGTGTATAAACTAAAACATAATGAGCTACAAATAAAACCAGATATATCTCTGTACAATCATAAAATATTAATATGTGATACAGTAATGTATGTGTTTCCTTATTCACACATCCAATAACAAGATCTAGTGGAAGGTCTAATAACTATTAAAATTCCAAAGTAGTGATTAGAATAAAGGGTACTTTGAAGCCTCTACAACTTCTGAAATTTGATATTAAAAGATTTCTACTCGTTTCAAAGTTGCAGATACTACACATACTACTGTAGTTCGTTGCTTATGTTCATAATAGAATTTTAGTTGGACTTTAGTGAAAACGAAGCTGTATTTTTTTCCATACAAGTTTATAGACACCTTGATTTTTTACCCATTGACTCCTTGGGGACTTGTGCATCCAGATTAAGAACCCCTGGTAGAAGTAAAAAACAAGAGCCAAACAAGGAAGCAGGAAAGTTACAAACAAAGAGTAACAGATGGGGTAAGCAGGAGGTCTAAATTAAGTGCAGATACCTGTAGCAGTTTTTAAAATGTTCCCATTGTCTTAGTCCATTTGGGCTGCTATAACCAAATACTGTAAAGTGGGTGGCTTATAAACAACAGAAATTAATTTCTCACAGTTCTGAGGACTAGAAAGTCCAAGATCGGCCAGCCACAGTGACTCACACCTGTAATCCCAGCACTTTAGGAGGCCGAGGTGGGTGTATCACCTGAGGTCAAGAGTTTGAGACCATCCTGGCCAACATGCCAATACCCTGTCTCTACTAAAAATACAAAAATTAGTTGGGTGTGGTGGCACACACCTATAATCCTAGCTACTTGGGAGGCTGAGGCAGGAGAATCACTTGAACCCAGGAGGCAGAGATGGCAGTGAGCTGAGATTGTGAGATCGTGACACTGCACTCCAGCCTGGGTGACAGAGCAAGACTCCATCTCAAAAAAAAAAAAAAAAAAAAAAAAAAAAAAAAAAAAAAAAAAAAAAAAAAAAAAGGAAAGGAAAGGAAAGAAAAAAAAAGAGAAAAGAAAAGAAAGAGAAANAAGTCCCTCGATATTTGCTTATCTGAAAAGTATCTTATTTCTCTTTCACTTAGGAAGCTTAGTTTGGCTGGATATGAAATTATTGGTTGAAGATTTTTTTTTCTTTAAAAATGTTGAATATAGGCCCCCAATCTCTTCTGGCTTATAGGGTTTCAGCTGAGAGATCTGCTGTTAGCCTGATGGGGATCCCCTTATAGGTGACCTACCATTTCTCTCTAGCTGCCTTTAACATTCTTTCTTTCATTTTGACCTTGGAAAATCTGACAATTATGTGTCATGGGGATGATCTTCTTATGGAGAATCTTGTAGGAGTTCTCTGTTTTCCTGAATTTAACTGTTGGCCTCTCTAGCAAGGTTGGGAAAGTTTTCATGGATGATATCCCAAAATGGATTTTCCAGGTAATTTGCTTTCTCCCTCTCGTTTTGGGGATGCCAGTGATTCATAGATTTGGCCTCTTTACATAATCCCATACTTCTCAGAGGTTTTGCTTATTTCTTTTATTCTTTTTTGTTTATTTTGTCTGACTCTCTTATTTCAAGTTCTGAGATTCTTTCCTCAGCTTGGTTTATTCTGCTGTTAATACCTGTGATTGCATTGTGCAATTCTTGTATTGTGTTATTCAGCTCTGTCAGACCCGTTATGTTATTCTTCTTTTCTTTTTTAGACAGAGTCTTGCTCTGTCGCCCAGGCTGAGGTGCAGTAGCACAATCTTGGCTCACTGCAGTCTCCACTGCCTGGGTTCAAGCAATTCTCCTGTCTCAGCCTCCCGAGTAGCTGGGATTACAGGTGCCTGCCATCATGCCCAGCTAATTGTTGTATTTTAGTAGAGACGGAGTTTCGCCATGTTGGCCAGGCTGGTCTCAAACTCCTGACCTCAGGTGATCCACCTGCTTTGGCCTCTTAAAGTGCTGGGAATAGAGGTGCGAGCCACCATGCCCAGCCTAGGTTCTTTTTTAAACTGGCTATTTCACCCTTCAGCTCCTGTATCACTTTATTATGGTTCTTATTTCCCTTTGATTGGGTTTTGCCATCCTCCTGAATCTCAATAGTCTTTGTTCCTATCCATATTCTGAATTTTATTTCTGTCATTCTAGCCAGTTCGGCCTGGTTAAGAACTCTTGTTAGAGAACAAGAGGTGCGGTTGTTTGGAGGACATATGGCATTCTGGCCATTTGAGTTGCCAGAGTTCTTGCATTGGTTCTTTCTCATCTCTGCATGTTGGTAGCAATAAAGATGCCCAGGAAGACCAATACACCCTGCAAGAGATGTCCTGTAGGGTAGATGGACAGGGCCTGGTGTCAGTTGTGGAGGGTTGGTGATTTGATGGCTGCTAAAGGGGAAGACAGCTTCCCAGCAGCTGAGAGGTGGCACGGGCTACTTATCAGGTGGTTGCTTTCTGCACATTGGCAGTGTTTAATCACAATATGGGCAACCACTTAGAGAAACTGTATAGGATATTTAAAGCCAGATGCACTGTTGGAGTTGACAGCATTTATGGGGACTTCCAACCCTGACATTTTCAATTTGTGCAACTCTTTGGCATTTCAAAGAAAAGGAAAAGTAAGAAACATGAAACTGCAGTATAGATAGAGTACAGACAATAGACCTCTTTTCTGGATGTTTTCACTGGGCCAAGGCTTTGTGTAGAGTCTTTATTTGAAGCTGACATCTTGTCTCTGGTTTCAAAGGGGGGTATGTTAGTAAAGTATTTTGGTGTTGAAGCTTTGGGGTGTGATCCAGCAGGTGACACTTAGGCTTATTGGTCAGTTGGTAGACTCTTGTCTGGTTGTGTGGCTCCACTATGTTTCCTCTCAGTTGCGGCTGTGTTCCCTCTCAGTGCCCTGAAAATGTGGGGTCCTCTCCCCTGAAGTGCTGGCTGTAGTTCATGACTTGGCACTCTTGGGCTGCCCACTGCAGCTCTGGGGCAATCTCAGTGTTTATGTTCCTTCTCCAGCTTAGAGGCAACAAAGGAAGAGATCTTAGTAATGGTTGTGGCCCAGGGTCATTTGCTCAACTCCTGGAGCCTCTATGCCAGAGAGATGCAGGTCAGCAATTGCTCAGTGCAGTCAGCCCAAGATGGAGGGTTTGTGCTGTGGACCCAAGCCAGGGGTTCCCTGCCTGGTGATGAGCCATGGTGGGTGTGTGGGACCCGTGGGATACAGATTGGCCACCTCTCCTTGGGTCGACTGCAGCTTCTTGGAGGTATGGATAAGGCACTTAGGGTCTTTGTTCCTTTGTTAGCCTGAGGGTGCCAAGGACATGGCAGAGAAGTTTTCAGATGCCCCTGGAGGCACTTCAGCCCCAATCGCTTCAGACCCTCTGAAGCCCAAAGACTGGAATAGCTAAGTCACCCAAACAGCAAAGAAGCAGCCCGCCCCTCCCTCTGGGAGCTCCATCCTAGGGAGAATTAAGATCTTTGTCAGCTGGAGAGCTCAGGCAGGGGTGGCCAGAGGCCCCATTGGGAGGTCCCATCCAGTAAGGAGGAATGGGATCAGGCACCTGCTTAAAGCAGCAGTCTGGCCATGTTTTGGTAGAGGAGCTGTGCTGTGCTGGGGATCCCTTCAGCCTTCAGCTCAGACTCCAAATCCTGAAGGCTGAAATGGCCAAGACATCCAAACAGCAAAGATGGTGGCCCACCCCTCCCCATGGGAGCTCCTTCTTAAGGAGGTGCAATGCAGCTACTGGTAGCTGGCTGGAATTCCAAGCCAGTGGGTCTTATCTTGTGAGGTGCCGTGGAAGTGGGGTGTGTGGGCTGTTGCGGCTCAGCCCCTGGATTCAGCCTCTTTCCTAGGGGTATGTACAGGAGTCTAACCTCCCATTCTGCCAGAACAGCAGCTACTTTTGCCAGAAAGCCCAGATATACAAGGCTCCTCACACATGCCTGAGCGGCGAGTCTGCCAAGACTTTAGGTAGCTCTGTCTGTCAGACTGAAGACTGAAGACTGAAGACCCTGGCAGAGTGGGTTCCCAAGGAGATCTCCTGGTTGCAAAGATCTGTAGGACAAGCACGGTTTCCCTGGGTCGCTCATTCACTCACAGCTTCCCTGGGGGGCGGGGGGATCCCCTGGCTCCATGTTGTTCCTAGGTAGACTGTTGTCCTGTCTTGCTTTTGTTCGTTCTCTGTGGGTCAGGTTGTTTCCTTGATTAATCCCAATGTGAATGCCTGGATGTTTCAGTTGAAGGTGTTGTATTTATTTGCCCCTTCTTTTCCTCTACCTGACAGCCATGTACACTAGCCGCTTCTAGTCGGCTATCTTGGAGACTACCCTCCACCTCCAACTCCATCATTCAGCCTTTCAAAAGAAGGAAATTTGGCTGGGCATGGTGGCTCACACCTGTAATCTCAGTACTTTGGGAGGCCTAGGCGAGTGGATCACCTAAGGTCAGGAGCTCGAGATCAACCTGGCCAACATGGTGAAACCCCATCTCTACTAAAATACAAAATTATCCAGGCGTGGTGGCGGGTGCCTGTAGTCACAGCTACTGCAGAGGCTAAGACAGGAGAATTGCTTGAACCCAGGAGGCGGAGGTTGCAGTGAGAGGAGATCACGCCATTGCACTCCAGCCTGGGCAACAAGAGCGAAACTCTGTCAAAAAAGAAAGGAAAGAAAGAAAGAAAGAAAGAAAGAAAGAAAGAAAGAAAGAAAGAAAGAAAGAAAGGAAGGAAGGAAGGAAGGAAGGAAGGAA
>NW_016807231.1:158086-160904 GCF_001698545.2 Rhinopithecus bieti | reverse complement strand
TTTTTTGAGATGGAGTCCTGCTCTATCACCCAGGCTGGATTGCAATGGCGCAATCTCAGTTCACTGCAACTTCCACCTCCCAGGTTCAAGCGATTCTCATGCAGCAGCCTCTTGAGCAGCTGGGATTGCAGGTGTGCATCACCACACCCGGCTAAGTTTTGTATTTTTAGTAGAGACATGGTTTCACCACGTTGGCCAGGCTGGTTTCAAACTCCTGATCTCAAGTGATCTGCCCGCTTCGGCCTCCCAAAGTTCTGGGATTACAGGCATGAGCCACCATGCCCAGCCAGAACCAAGTCTTTTTCGTGTTTCATTCCCCAGTGTCTAGTGCAGGGCCTGGCCTGAAATAGATGCTCAGTGAAATTTCATTGTATTACACAACACAAGAAGGAAGAAGCAATTCTCAACCTTCCTTAGCACATGCCAAAGCATCAGCCAGTGAAGGATCTGAGAGAGGCTGTCATCTACGGCATGAATGGGAATATGGCAAAGCTTTCATTCAAGTAATCTTCTCTCACATTAGATACAAAGTCATTACTACTTCTAGACAGTTTCAACATTCTACAGTCAAGCAGCATGGTATGGTGGACACCTAACAGCACCAAAAGAGCTTCCTATCCAAAGTGGCCCCCAACAGTTGCCTGTCATGCTGCCTTATCTTCTTAGTATAGTTTTCACTCTTTAAAGGATTAGGGTTTTTTTTGTTTGTTTGTTTTTTGTTTGTTTGTTTGTTTTTTCTATCAAGGGTGAACACGTAGCAGAGCTAGAATCATCTGACTAAGTGAGGAGAGCCAGATATCAGCTCTTATAGCTCTTTTGTAAGCAACCTGTGATTCTTCAAGCCTCTTGAATTCTGTATTACAATAGTCTGCTATGTTGGATTCAGTCAGGTATGTGCTAAGCACATGGTTCTCCTGCATAATAACGTAAGAAAACTTCCTCCTAGAGTAGATAGTCAATCATCTCATACTCTATGTTTATGTCTGATATCTGTCTCTGACACACCGGCAGAGAGCACATAAGTTAAGTGAACCTTACCCATGGTTTCAGAGACATGATGGGTCCAAGGTCCTAGCTGCATAGGAAATCCAAGAGTGTAAATTTTTAAAAATTGGTAGGAATTTTATAAAACCAAATTTGAAGAAAGAGCCAAGAAAACTTACGAATCGAGAATGTCAAAAGCAGTAGACTTTAATTTACCCTATATACAAGCAGCAGATTCCAAATGTGGAGTCCTGAGGATGCCAAGATGTTAATTGATATAGAGCACAAAATATAAATCACCAAGGCTGAAGGATTATCAGAAATATAGAACCAAGATATGAAAGCAAAAATTAAGAAGACAGGGAAGCTAACACATGAAGTGGGTTAGGGTGGGCTTGAATTGTTTCCTCAGATTTTTAGAGGATTCGCATGACTGCCATTACATTTAAGGGCCTGAAAAGAATGGAACGTTTAAGGTATTTTTGGCATTATAAACCATCATTATTAGACTCTTTTAAGAACACTCCCTTTTAAGGAGAGAAGCAACCTGGGAAACTGACAGGAGCTGTTAGCCTGAGAAGGGAAGAATCGGGGCATGTCAATCTTTCCTCCTCTGCAAATAATCAATAGAAATAACAGCATTCCTCAGACATAATAAAAGAACGTAGATGACACTTTATTATAGGCACAGCGACTTTAGAAATGGAAGAGACAGCAATTGTCTGTTACATGACCCCTGGATATTGGAAATTGGATACCATATGAAACAGAGAGGCTCCTGGAGTGTTGGTACCTGCTATGGAAGCCCCACCTATGGAGCAACCAAACCCACGTACTATTTGTCCAGTTCAGGTCTATGTCCTAAGGCTAAGAGTGGGAGCAGGTAGATAAAATGGGGACAGCTGAGTGAAGTTGAGGCAAAGAGTCAGAAAGAAAAACCTGTGGTACAAGAGACTTATCACACAACTGGGATGGCCACCACTTACAATCTGTGCGATGTTCCTATACCTCATGCTTGTAAATTCCGTGCAGAGGTCATCAGGTTGTGAGACCAAGTAGACTTATCTCTTCCTGCCTAGCAGAGATCTGGGCCTGGAGAGAATGAGTCTTTGAGTAAGAAAGGAGAGAAGGTATTAACAAAAAAGGAGGAGAGAGGGAGATTGATAAAAGAAAATGTGAAGGGGAACAGAATTCAGTCTGCTTCTTTTATAATGCAAAGGGCAAGGCTAGGCTTGCCAAAATCACACAAGAGTCAGGGATTAAATATTTACCCAACAGTCAGTGGCTAAAATAAATTATAATATAAAAGCAACTGAATTATGAGAATTACTTGAGAAGTAGCAAACTGAAATATATTAAAGTCATCCATCAGGCCCTCCTGTTGCTAGTAAATTATAATTGGCTAAATCTATTTTCTGGGGTTGCTGGCAAAAGTTACTCTGGCTCCTGCTCTGGCAGGGAGTAAAAGGAACAGGTCCTGGGAAGCTAGCCCTGCACACAGGACTTGGAAGAGAGGTGCTTCTTTCCTGTGTATTACACAGAAGACAAGTAATCAATTATACTGGTTGTGGATGGTGGGGAAACAGCAAGTCAAAATTAGAATAAGGAATTCAAATGTGTTATCAACTAAAGTGTCTAGATATTTTTTTGAGCCATAGGACCCTTTGGCAGTTTAGGAAAAACCATAAATTTCTTTTTAAAGAATAATATCTAAGTGTATAAACTAAAACATAATGAGCTACAAATAAAACCAGATATATCTCTGTACAATCATAAAAATATTAATATGTGATACAGTAATGTATGTGTTTCCTTATTCACACATCCAATAACA
>NW_016807231.1:150864-157241 GCF_001698545.2 Rhinopithecus bieti | reverse complement strand
AAAAAAAAAGAAAAAGAAAAAGAAAGAAAAAAAGGAAAGGAAAGGAAAGAAAAGAAAAGAGAAAAGAAAAGAAAGAGAAAGTCCAAGATCAAGGCACTGAAAGATTTGGTGTCTGGTTAGGGCTCACTTTGTGGTTCTCAGATGGTACATTCTCGCTGTGTCTTCACAAGGTGAAAGGAGCAAGCTAGCTCTCTGTGGCCTCTTTTATAAGTGCACTAGTCCCACTCATGACATAATCATTTCCCAAAAGCCTCACCTCCTAGTACTATCACACTGGTAACTAGGTATCAGCATATGAATTTCAGGGACACAAATATTCAGATCATAGCACCCATAATGCACTTGCTTGACTGAACTGAATTCAGCTAAAGGGCCAGACAAAAAGCAGACAGGTTATATATGAAAGAAGAGTGGCTCCATGTTGGTAGCTATTGAAGCTGTGTGATACATACACAGGGATTGTTTGTATCACTCCCTCTACTCATCTGTATATTTGAAATTTTTCATACTAAAATGATTTAGAAGTAATAAACACAATAAAGGGGCTAGATGCCGTGGCTCTCGTCTGTCGTCCCAACTACTTAGGAGGCTTAAGAGAGAGGATCACTTGAACCCAGGAGTTTGAGGTTGCAGTGAGCTATGATTATGCCACTGCATTCCAGCCTGAGTGACAGAGCAAGACATTGTCTCTAAAAATAATAATAATAATTAATTAAATTAAATAAACGATCTGACAGGTCAGGTGTGGTGACTCATGCCTGTAATCCCAGCACCTTGGGAGACCAAGGCAGGAGGATATCTTGAGGTCAGGAGTTCAAGACCAGCCTGGTCAACACGGCGAAACCCTGTCTCTACTAAAAAATACAAAAATTAGGTGGGTGTGGTGGCACACACCTGTAGTCCCAACTACTCAGGAGGCTGAGGCATGAGAATCACTTGAACCCGGGAGGCAGAGGTTATAGTGAGCTGAGATCGTGCCACTGCACTCCAGCCTGGGAGATGGAGCAAGACTCCATCTCAAAAAAACAAAACAATAAAATAAAATGAGGACCTGACATCCTGTTTGATCATCAGAATTCCTCAAATTCATTAATTGATTCACTTACCTATCCATTCATTTATTCAATATTTACTGCTGCCTCTGGCACAATGTAGGTTACAGGAAGACTGAAACAAGAGTCATGTTGGGGTCAGACCAGGAGAAACATTAAGGAGGAATCAGTTCCAGTTCAGAATGAAAGTAAGAGAATGGTAGGAGGAAACCAGGAGGCAAAGTAGAAAACCCTGAAGAAGGGTATTTTGATAAGGGTGAAGTTCTTGAAAGAGAGTGAAAGAAGGTGGGGCACATAACACTGGGGTGGGCATTATGAGGTAACAAGCTGGCTAGAGGCAAGAATGGGGGATTGAAGAAAATGGCTGAAGACATGGGGAACCACCAATGGCAGCTTTGCAGCCTCCTTCACAACTGTGTCTATCCCTGCTTGGAGGAATCGACTTGGTGGCTGTTTTCCACCCAAAAAGTTGTATTCAAGAATACATCATTTGGTAAACAAAAACAAACAAACAAAAAAGTCAGGTCTCATCAAAGCTCTGTCCTTAAAACATCATTTTAAAGTTCATTATGAATCTCAAAATATGCATGTTAACTTGTGAAACAGAGAACTAAAAGGAACACAGTATAAAAGGAACATAGTATAACTTGGAACTAATGCAAATCAAATGTCAGAGAGAAGAAATTAATCTGTTTATATTTCATTTCCTCTAACATTTGCCTAACTGAGAAAACAACAGCTAGGTTTTAATAGCATTGGAAGAGCAAAAATTCCCAGGATGTAACCCTTTAAACAAGTTTTCTTCTAAAGACCATTTCAATAATGGCTTGGTAATTATTATATTCACAGGAGAACTCTGGCTGGCACCTTCCGATAGTGGGGCACAGGACCCTGCTGGCAGCCAGATGCCCACATTCTACACTCCTAACTCTTTTAAGAAGCAAAGTCCAGACGAGTTTCATCAGGAAAATCTTTGGTAAGAAGATTGGCAAATGAGAGGAATTCTGTTCCAAAATGTGTTTCTCCTTCTTTGGCTACTACTAGTTATGTTTCCTTCAGCATTTCCTGTGACTCTGTTAGCCAGAACACAGTGACTTGAATTTGTCATCCAATTGGCAACTGTTCCATTCTCTTAGATGTAACTAAGGGTCCTAGTTATATCTGCCACAACATTTGAACAGTAGGTGGTCCAGTCCCTGGACCACAGTGACTTGAATTTGTCATCCAATTGGCAACTGTTCCGTCCCCTTAGATATAACTAAGGGCCCTAGTTATATCCGCCACAACATTTGAACAGTAGGTGGTTCAGTCCCTGTCCACAAAGGCACACAATTCAGAGAGGACAATAATATCTTTAAAATATTCATCTCTTAAAAACCTTCTTACACCCATGGTCAGCAGCAAGAAAAGTCCTGTTTGCTACTACTAGCATTCAAATAGTTTAATGATTTGCAATCAAATTAGCCTAAACTATCCTGGTTAAGAACACAGGCTCTGGAGACTAACATGGGTCTTTATTCAAGAGACCACACACACACGCATACTTACTAACTATGTGACCTTGGACAAGTTACTTAACTCCTCTAAGACTTAGTTTCATAATCAGTAAATAGGGAATAGATAGATACAGCTATTTATCTCATACAGTCATTGTAAGCATTAAATGAGAGATCTTGTGCAGTTCCTTCTCTGAAACCCCCATCCCTCAGTAATGCAGGCCTATCACTCCACTGGCCAGTCAGACCTCACTAGCCCCGCTCCAGAGGTATGGATCTGAGAAGCCTCTGGGTACTCCACAGCAAACCCCTAGCATGAGCATCCAGAGCTCCTAGGTGCTCTAGGGAAATGTGAACACTTACTTCACCCCCATTCCATCACCAAGGCCAAAAAACAGGAGAATGGCCACCTGAAAAGCAATTAAAACCTGGCACTCACAGGCAAAGGGGAGTCTCATCACCTTAAATGGAACGGATGAGGCAGGCCAGGCTACCCCAGGTGCCACAGAACCAGCACTCAGCAATGTAGAGCCCCAAAGAGACTCAGAAGAAGAAAAAAGGGGAAGGATAATGAAGGAAAGGAAAGAAAGAAAGAGGAAGGAAATGAGGAAATGGAGGAGGAGGAGAAAGAGCAGGAGAAGGTAGGTACATATTTCCCCTTATAGGAGCCTGCTAGAGACTGAATGTTTGTGCCCCCCCAACAAAATTTATATATATATATGTTATTTATTTATTTTATTTTATTTTGTTTTTTTTGAGACGGAGTCTCGCTCTGTCACCCAGGCTGGAGTGCAGTGGTGCGATCTCGGCTCACTGCAAGCTCCGCCTCCCGGGTTCATGCCATTCTCCTGCCTCAGCCTACCAAGTAGCTGCGACTGCAGGCACCCACCACCATGCCTGGCTAATTTTTTGCATTTTTAGTAGAGATGGGGTTTCACCGTGGTAACCAGGGTGGTCTCTATCTCCTGACCTCATGATCTGCCCACCTTGGCCTCCCGAAGTGCTAGGATTACAGGCATGAGCCACCACTCCTGGCCCAAAATTTATATATTAAAACTTAATCCCCAATGTAATAGTATTAGGAGGTGGGGCCTTTAGGATGTGATTAGGTCATGAGGGTCGAGCCCTCATGAATGGGATTAGTGCCTTTATAAAAGAGGCCCTTCATTGGATGGACATACAAGAAAAGTAAAATAAAACAAGAGGCCTCAGAGATTTTCCTCTCCTCCTCCACCCTGTGAGGTTATAGTGAGAAGACAGCTGACTATGAACCAGTAAGCGGGCATTCACCAGATATTGAATCTGCCATTGCCTTGATCTTGGTCTTCCCAGCCTTCAGAACTGTGAGAAATAAATTTCTGTTGTTTATTAATCACCGACTCCATGGTATTCTGTTATAGCAGACTGAATAGACAAAGATGGAGCCCTTCAAATACAGGCCTATCTTTCAAGAGAAACCAGAAAGAGGTTGAAGATATTGTGTCTCCCACCTCACCAACCAAGAGAAGGGGAAGTTTGTGCTGGTGGTACTGAACAGTCTGCCAGGAAGGAAAGGCCACCACCACCACCTTCTCCCAAGGACCAGGAGTCCCAAGCAGAGGCTACCTCTACCAGTAATGCTGGAAACACAAGAGACAGGGCTCCAAGCCACAGAATTGTCCACCCCGTCAGGCCAGAGACCAGCACCCACACCAAAGGTCAGGAAGCAGAATGAGGAGCTGAGTTGGGAGCACACAAGTGATTGCTAAGTTGCAAAAATTGTACTGTCATTGTAGGGTGACTAGCCAGACCTAGTACCCTCACTTTCTCCCCATGCCAAAAACAAAAAACAAAACAAAACAAGAAAAAACTGTCTTCTGCTTCCCCCCAGCCACATTTTTCCTTTTTTCTTTCCTGAGGACCTTCCCATAATCTATCTTCCTCAAGAACAGTTGAAAATGATCTTTTACAGTTTTCTGAGTGAGTTTAGTCATGTAAAATACACCTGTCCATGTCTCCACCTCTTTCCCTGCCTCTACACCTGCAGAGGTCAATTTCCGATTCTCCTCCCTACTTCTATTCCAGGTAAGTTTTGTTTACCTGCCCACTAAATCCCAGAGCCAGAGTGGAGTGTTTGCACTCCCAGACTCTGAGCATCCACCTCTGCCACCCTATGTTGAGTTTTTAATCTCCTGTGCTTTCCAAGGGTCTCTGAGTTGGGACATTGACCCTCCCTATGCTTATGCCTCCAGACTGGGAATCAACTGTGTGTCCATTTTAGACATGGTCGGGGAATGTTTAGGCTTTCAGGCTAAGGCAGGGAGAGAGAAAAAAGTGTCTAATGTAATACAACTTATTTTTTGTCTCCCTTGTTGTAAATAACATATAAAGGCCAAATCCTGAAGATGTATACATTCTAATTGCTAAAATCATTCCTACTTGGCTCCATTGTAACATTTGGAAAGAAAATAAATACTGATCCCTCTAAAAAAGAGAGAAAATTAAATGAGATAGACTTTGTATGATCCTTAGCAAAAACCTAGCACAGAGTAAGTGTTCAATAAATGTTAGCTTTTGTTATTTTAAAGACTTCTGAATTCTATTTTCATTACTCCATTCATTTACTCACTCAAAAAATATTGTTTAGGCCAGGCACAGTGGCTCATGCCTGTAATCCCAGCGCTTTGGGAGGCGAAGGTGGGCAGATCACTTGATGTCAGGAGTTCAAGACCACCCTGGCCAACATGGCGAAACCCTGTCCCTACTAAAAACACAGAAATAATTAGCTGGGCATGGTGACACATGCCTGTAATCTCAGCTACTTGGGAGGCTGAGGCAGGAGATAGCTTCAACCTGGGAGACAGAGGTTGCAGTGAGCCGAGATCGCACCACTGCACTCCAGCCTGGGTGACAGAGTGAGACTCCATCTAAAAACAAAAAAATTATATAGGTAGGTAGGTAGGTAGATAGATAGATAGATAGATAGATAGATAGATAGATAGATAGTTTGGGTGTTTACTTTATCACAAACATAACAAAATATTAGACATTGGAGGCTGGGGATTGGAGTACAAAGAAAGATAAGAACACCTCTAAATAGTCTCTACTCTGCAGGACTTCACAATGTGATTGTGGAGACAAGGTGTACACATGAGTGATAGTGTCAGAAACCCCGGCAAGGTATTAAGTGCCAAGTGAATGATATAGATTGAAAGGGGGCACTTGGTGGAGTTGAGGTAAAAAAAAGAAAAATGGCTGCATGCAACTTTGTGTTGATCCCTGAAGGATGGTCAATCTTTGTAGTGGCAAGGGACATTATAGACAATGGCAACAATATGAGTATGAACTTAAAATTTCAAATAAGTACAACATGTTCAAGAGACAATGAGAAAACCAGCCTATAGAGGGGCCATGGCAGAGACAGTAAAAAGTGCAGCTAGAGAGATTTGGGTTACATCAAGATACATGGCTAATAGGAGTTTAAGATACGTAGCCCAGCTCCTGACATGTAGGGGCCAGAAGGAAGATGGTGTCTATGGGGAAGAGGCACTGATAGGAACAACAGAGGAAGGCAAGAGTCGGGCACGGTGGTGCAAGCCTATAATTCCAGCTCCTTGGAAGGCCAAGGTTGGGGGATTGCTTGAAGCCTGGGCTTTGAGACCTGTCTGGGCAATAGAGACCATGAGTCTACCATAAAGTTAACAGTTAGCCAGGCATGGTGACTATAGTCCTAGTCACTCAGGAGGCTAAGGCAGGAGGATCACTTGAGCCCAGGAGTTTGAGGTTACAGTGAGCTGTGATCACAACACTGCACTCCAGCCTGGGCAATGGAGCGAAACTGTGTCTCAAA
>NW_016807231.1:133792-150017 GCF_001698545.2 Rhinopithecus bieti | reverse complement strand
AAGGAAGGAAGGAAGGAAGGAAGGAAGGAAGGAAGGAAGGAAGGAAGGAAAGGAGGAAGGAAGGAAGGAGAGAGAGCGCAAAGTAAAAGTTAAAATTCAGTTAATGTAACTTCCACTACGATCACGAGGGAACACAAGGGGCTGGATTTATCCTACCACCTTAAAACTATAAAATTGTATGAAATGTATGAAAGAACTGTTTTTAGACATTGGGGCAGCAAGCAGTGAAGAATAGTGACCCTCAAATGTCTGGAAACACACAAAGTTAACCCTGCCATTGCATAAGGCAGTTTCCAGTATGCAGCACAAGGAGAAGAGACCCAAACAGAGCCCAGCAGTCTCATCGAGTTGAGGAGACAGAGACTGGTGTTCAGTGAGGCCAAGGCAACTATAATTTGTGGAACAGACTACCAGAGAGGAAGGAGCTGCATAGAGAAAATGTTCCAGAGATTGGCAGAAGAGTCCCCTTAAGTCTTTGACTAAGTATTGGTCTGCACAGAAGTGAGAAGAAAACACCAAGAGCTAAGGAAAGAACCACCAGAAAAGGAATAACTAGAATAATTCCTGGAGCTCACAGAAGGCTGGTAATAGTACATGTCTTCACCAGTCAGAGTAGAAAAATCTCCTAATACACAGATTATTTAGTAGAATCCTTAGAAGAATGATACCTTAGTAGGAGGGTAGACCTGTCCTAACAAAGCTTAAGAGCAAGCTGAATGAAAATGAAAGTAAAACATCAAAATTGTAGGATACAGCTAGTCGTGGTGGTACGTGCCTATAGTCCCAGCTACTCAGGAGGCCGAGGCAGAAGAATAGCTTGAACCCAGGAGTTCGAGTCCAGCCAGTGCAACATAAGATGACCCTATCTTTAAAAAAAAAAAAATGTACAATGCAATGAAAACAGTCCTTAGAAGGAAATTTGTAGCATTGAATACTTACATAGGTTGAGCATTCCTAATCCAAAAATCTGAACTGCTCCAAAATCTGAAACCTTTTTAGTGTCAACATGATACCACAAGTGGAAAATTTTATACCCGACCTCAAATGATATGAAATAGTAGAGAAGCCAACACTTTCCAATGCATTTTATGAGGTAAGCATTACTCTGATACCAAAACCAGACTAAAACAGTACAAGAAAAGAAAATTACTGATCAACATTTCTCATGAACCTAGTGGCAAAAATCCCTATCTTTGTAGCAAAACATACTTTAAAGGTATATCACCTGGGCTAAAATCCGGAGTCTGCCATTTACTAGCTATACCACTTTCACCAAATCACTTAACTTCTCTGATCCTGCTTCTCATCTGTAAAATGGAGATGACTGCTGATATGGTTTAGCTGTGTGCCCACCGAAATCTCATCTTGAATTTTAGTTTTCATAAGCCCCATGTGTTGTGGAAGGGAGACAGTGGGAGGTAATTGAATCATGGGGCAGTTTCCCCATGCTATTCTCATGATAGTGAGTAACTTCTCAGAAGATCTGTGGTTTCATAAGGGGCTTCCCCATTCACTAGGTTCTCATCCTTCTCACTCCTGCCACCTTATGAAGGACATGTTTGCTTCCCCTTCTGCAATGATCGTAAGTTTTCTGAGACCTCCCCAGCCCTGTGGAACTGTGAGTCAATTAAACCTCTTTCCTTTACAAATTACCCAATCGTGGGTATGTCCTTATAGCAGCATGAGAAAGGACTAATACAGTAAACTGGTACCACAGAGAGTGGGGTGCTGCTATAAGGATACCTGAAAATGCAGAAGCAACTTTGGAACTGGGTAACAGGCAGAGGTTGGAACAGTTTAGAGGGCTCAGAAGAAGACAGGAAAATGTGGGAAAGTTTGAAACTTCTGAGAGACTTGGAGGGCTCAGAAGACAGGAAGATGTGGGAAAGTGTGGGACCTTCCTAGAGACTTGTTGAATGGCTTTGACCAAAATGCTGATAGTGATATGGACAACGACATCTGGGCTGAGATGATCTCAAATGGAGATGAGGAACTTTTTGGGAACTGTAGTACAGATGAATTTGCTATGCAAAGAGACTGGTAGCATTTTCCCCCTTCCCCAGATATCTGTGGAACATTTGAACTTGAGAGAGATGATTTAGGGTATCTGGTGGAAGAAATTGCTAAGTGCCAAAGCATTCAAGATGAAGCAGAAAAGTTAGGAAAATTTGCAGCCTGACTATGCAATAGAAAAGAAAACCCCATTTTCTGAGGAGAAATTCTAGCAGACTGCAGAAATTTGCATAAGTAATGTGGAGTCAAATGTTAATCACCAAGACAATGGGTAAAATGTCCCCAGGGCATGTCAGAGGTTTTCATGGCAGCTGCTCCCATCACAAGCCTGGAGGCCTAGGAGGGAAAAATGGTTTCATGGGTTGGACCCAGGGGCCCCCTGCTTTATGCAGCCTTGGGACATGGTGTCCTGCATCTCAGCTACTTCAGCTCCAGCTGTGGCTAAAAGTGGCCAACATATAATTCAGGCAATTGCTTCAGAGGGTGCAAGCCCCAAGCCTTGGCAGCTTACACGTGGTGTTAGGCCTGTGGGTGCATAGAAGTCAAGAATTGAGGTTTAGGAACCTCTGCCTGTATTTCAGAGGATGTATGGAAATGCCTGGATGTACAGGCAGAAGTTTGCTGCAGGGATGGAACCCTCATGGAGAACCTCTACTAGGGCAGTGCAGAAGGCAAATGTGGAGTTGGAGCCCCCACACAGAGTCCCCACTGGGGCATGGCCTGGTGGAGCTGTGAGAAGAGGGCCACAATCCTCCAGACCCCAGAATGGTAGATCCACCAATAGCTTGCACTGTGCACCTGGAAAAGCTGCAGACAATGCCAGCCCATGAAAGCAACTGGAAGTGGGGCTGTACCCTGCAAAGCCACAGGGGTGGAGCTGCCCAAGACCATGAGAGCCCACCTTGCATCAGTGTGCCCTGGATGTAACACATAGAGTCAAAGGAGATCATTTTGAAACTTTAAGGTTTAATGACTCCCCTGTTGGATTTTGGTCTTGCGTGGGGCCTGTAGCCCCTTTGTTTTGGCCAGTTTCTCCCATTTGGAATGGATGTATATACCCAATGCCTGTAGCCCCATTGTATCTAGGAAGTCACTAACTTCCTTTTGATTTTACAGACTCATAGGTGGAAGGGACTTGCCTTGTCTCAGATGAGACTTCGGAATTGGACTCGGAGTTAATGCTGAAATGAGTTAAGACTTTGGGGACTGTTGGAAGGGCATAATTGTGTTTTTAAATGTGAGGACATGAGATTTGGGAGAGGCCAGGAGCGGAATGATGTGATTTGGCTGTGTCCCCACCCAAATCTCATCCTGAATTGTAGCTCCCATAATCCTCATGTGTCATGGGAGGGACCCTGTGGAAAGTAACTGAATCATGTGGTCAGTTTCCCCCATGCTATTCTCATGATAGTGAGTAAGTTCTCACAAGATCTGATGGATTTATAAGGGCTTCCCCCTTTGCTTGACTCTCATTCTTCTCTCTCCTGCCACCTTGTGAAGAAGGATGTGTTTGCTTCCCTTTCTGCCATGATTGTAAGTTTCCTGAGGTCTCCCTAGCCCTACAGAACTGTGAGTTGGATATGTCCTTATAGCAGCATGAGAGCAATCTAATACAACTATACCTGCCCCTATAACTTTGTTGCAAAGATTAGATGAGATACTACAAAATGCTTAATATAATTCCTGAAATACAATAGCATTCAATAAATGTTGAATAGTATTTTTATTAATATTACTATTGGTATTATTATTGATGTTCCCACATATGTGAAAATGTGAGGTACATTAAAACAACCAAAACCAGAGTGGACAGTAGTACATGCCTTCTGCTCTCGTGAGAGCTGGATGGGAGTATATGTCCAGGGTTACAAAGCAGATGTAGTACATATTCCAGGACCTGACCTGTGCCAAGAGATTAATTGGAGCAGAATGAAGTAGTGGAATTCCCCCATCCCAGGATTTATAGGAACAAAGGTAGAAGCATGACTTCCCTTCAGACACATGTTCTCTGGTGAGAAGAGTGAAGTCCTGCCAATCTGAGGGCTTCTGGAGCTGAACAACCTATGTGTCCTGAGACTTATGACAAGTAGATTCTAAATCACTGTCACTCCGAGATGGAGCACAGGAGGCATAACATTCTTAACAAGGTACTTCAGATGCTTCTAGTATACATGATTTATTGTTTTGTACTGAATTATGCCCTCCACCCCCACCACCACAACCTCCACCAAATTTATATATTGAACTCTCACCGCCCAGTACCTCAGAGTGTAACTATATGTGGAAATAGGGCTTTTAAATAGGTGATTAAGTTAAAATGAGACCACTAAGTGGACCCTAATCCACTTTGACTGGTGTCCTTATAGGCAGAGGGGATTAGGACATAGACACACAGAGGGAAGACCACGTGAAGACACAGGGAGAAAACAACCACCTGCAAGTCAAGGAAAGAGGCCTCAGAAGAAAGCAACCCTGCTGAGACCCTGCTGATCCTGGGCTTATAGTTTCCAGAATTGTGAGAAAATTAATTTCTGTTGTTTAAGCCACCTAGTCTGTACTAGACTGCACACCAGCCTAGGTGCCAAAGTGAGATCCTGTCACACACACACACACACACACAAATGAGAATTATAACTGTGGATAAGAGCTCACTGCTGGGTGGCCAAAGCAAAAGTTAAAGCAAAATTCAAATCATGGTGATTTTTCTTAAAACTTTTTGGTGACTCTCACTGTTCTGAAGATACAAATCCTTTCCATAGCCTCCGAGGCCTTGCATGGTATGGCCTTGTTAACCCTTCCAGCTACTCTCTCTGTTATCTAACAATAGCCACTTGGCCTCTGTCAGATCTATGGTAGTCCCACATCCCTGCCTGTTTTGTGATATTTGCACATGCTATTCCTTTTGCCTGTAAAACTTGATCCCCTCCTCTTTACCTAACCAACTCCTACTTACTCTTCAGGCCCCATTTTAAGTCACTTTTAAGTCACTTCCTTGGGGAAGACTTCCCTGATCCCCTAAATTAGGAAAATTTTCTTTAGTGTTTGTTTTCTAGCACTTTCCTACTTCCCTCGTGGTGTTTATTAATGTCTGGTTCCCACGTTCAATTGTCAGTTCCATGAGAACAGAGGCTATGTCTGCTTTGTTCACCACAATCTCCCCAGTGACTGATATGATGTAGATGCTCAATGAAAATTTCAATTGAAGGCAGAGAGGCAGTACAATATGCCCTAGGAATGATGCCCCCCATGAGAAGCCTGGTAAGAGAAGTGACCTAACCACCTCCTTGTGTGTGTCACTCTGCCTTCTCAGCAGTTTTGCCCAAGCTCTCCATTCTTAACCTCACCTATTTTTCAACCCATCTCTATCTTTCAATTCTTAAAGCACAACAGTCCTCTCTCCTTACTCTAGCCTTTGTTTCCCAATTTTTATAAAAACCGGGCATAGAAAAGTATTTCACTTTTTTCTTAATGTCACTGTAAGAATAACAATGTCAGTTCCATGAAAAATGGTAACCAACTTTCAGATTCAACATCAGTTGATATTATAGTAAGGGCAGTTACTGCTCAGTTCCAGGCAGTTGTTGCTATGAGGAAATGGGGGCCCTGTGTGCCAGATTTCATTTTTTCAGGAGAAATCAGGAATGCATATTTTGTATGAACCTTCCTATTTTGAAATATTGGCAACTATTTTTTAATGTGAGCTTCTTTTAGCCAAATGAAGCATATCTATAAGCTAGAAGTGACCTATATGCTACCATTTTGCATCCTCAAATTATAAGTAACTATAATACAAGTCAGAATAAAATCAGTGGTATAACGGAAGTAGAATCGGCATGTCATAAGATCATGTAGAAAAGACCAATTACAAAATGCACATTGCCATATAAACAGATAAATGTTTGTAAAAAATAGGCTAACTGACCCATTCATTTGCTTAAGAGCACAGCCAAGGCAGGTTTCCGTGCCCTGACCTTTGTTTGGCCTCCTGAGTCACACAGCTTGTCTAGCCATGGACTGTGACATGCTCTCTTGCCTATTTTTTGCCTCCTAGATCTTGGCAATAAACATAACGAGTAAGGGCAGTATGACGATCAGAACAAAGAAAAATAAGCTTAGAAAGGAGCACAGTGTTCTTTCAGAAAAGCCCTACAGGAAATGAGTTCAATAAAAATGATTCTTAGGCCTGTGTATGTATTAACAGATCATTCCTAAGTGTACCCCTTGAGTTTGGGCATTTTGATTGTAATTTCCAATATTGCACATTAAGACCCTCACTTAAATCCCTCGCCTCATCTCTTCAGTCTCCTAATTTATCAAAACATTCAAATCTGTGTTTGCCACATAATCCTATCTTACCTCAATATTCTACTTTTCCTCTAGTGAAAACACTCCTAATTGCTATTTAAATCTAACCACTTCCTCAAGATAGTCAAGCTTATCTGGACTATTCCCACTATCTCAGCTCATTTCTCCACCCATGCTTCATCATTTCCATTTCCCTAATCTGTAACTCTTTTGTGAAATATCTTTGTGTAGCCCCATAATTCATGGACTCTTTCATGATTTACCTTAAGTAATTAGTTTATTGGAATATAGCCATAATCCAAAAAACTAATATTCATAGCAGTCTTGGTACTACCTGAAGTCCTAGATTCACATTTCTGATGACAAGTTATACAACGAAGTTTGAAGACATGAGGCATAGAGTCAGATGCAAGGATGTTTGCTAGAGCATTGTGTGTAATAGAAAAAGACTAGGTAAACACCAAATGTCTACTCATTAGAGAAAGGCTAAATGTACCAAGACACAGCCATCTGTGGATTAGTATAAATGTTTCATGTATAAATGGACATGAAAAATCCCCAGGATATATTGCTGAGAGGAAAAAGTAAGTTAGAGAACAACACATACAGTATGATACTATTTATGTAATTGTTTTTAAACACAGCAGTATATATTTATATAGGCATTATACACACTTTTTTTATTGATGTATAATAGTTGTATATCTTTTAAAGGCACATGTGATAATTTAATACATTCATGTAATTTGTAAAGATCAAATCAGCACACATGCGTTTTTAAAAGTATGGAGGGATAATTCCAAACTGATAACAATTATTACCTTTGGAAAGAGGAAAGAAGTTTAGGGGAAGAAGGAGGAATAAATGGAAGCTTTAAATTGTTTTGGATATACATAATTTTGTTATATTATTTTGTTACTTTGGTATTGTACGCCTCTTATAATGGAATATAGGGCCCATGAGAATAAGGCTTAATTTTTTAACATTTAAAACTTGTTGTAAAATATTCATAACATAAAATTTACCATTTTAGCCATTTTTAAATGTTTTTCATCTGTTTAGAGACAGGCTCTTGCTATATTGCCCAGATTGGACTCAAACTCCTGGACTCAAGCAATCTTCCCACCTCTGCCTCCTGAGTAGCGGGGACTACAGGCACATGATACCATGTCTGGCTCATCTTAGCCACTTTTAAGTGTACAATTTAGTGGCATTAAATACATACACATTATTGTGCAACCATCACCACCATCCATCTCCAGAACTCTTTTCATCTTGCATGACTAAAACTCTGTTTCCATTAAACAATAACTACTCATTACCCCTTCTCTACCCCAGCAACTGTTACTCTACTTTCTGTCTCTACAAATTTGACTACTCCACTTACCTCATATAAATGAAATCATGGCCGGGTGCGTGTGGCTCACGCCTGTAATCCCAGCATTTTGGGAGGCCGAGACAGGTGGATCACCTGAGGTCAGGAGTTTGAAACCAGCCTGGCCAACATGGCGAAACTCCATCTCTACTAAAAACACAAAAATTAGCTAGGCATGATGGCAGGCGCCTGTAATCCCAGCTACTCGGGAGACTGAGACAGGAGAATCGCTTGAACCGGGGAGGCGGAGGTTGCAGTGAGCCAAGATTGTGTCACTGCACTCCAACTTGGGCAACAGAGCAAGACTCTGTCTCAAAAAAAAAAAGAAAGAAAGAGAAATAAAGAAAAAGGAAAGACAAAAGGAAATCATACACTGTCCTTTTATGACTGGTTTATTTTGCTTAACATAAAGCCCTCTCACGTTTCATCCATGTTGTAGAATTGGTAGGATTCCATTGTATGCATATACCACATTTTGCTTACCCATTCATCCATCAGAGGACATTTGGGTTATTTCTACTTTTTGGCTCTTGTGGACAATGCTGCTATGACCTTGGGTGTAGAAATACCTCCTTGAATCCTTGCTTTCTATTTTTTGGGGCATATACTCTGAAGTGAAGATGCTCCTTGATTCATGATTGGGTTACATCCCAATAAACACATTGTAAGTTGAAAATACTATGTCAAAAATGCACTTAATACACCTAAACATCCTAACCTCATAGCTTAGCCTACCCTACATTAAATGCACTCAGGATACTTATTTCAGCATTCAGATGGACAAAATCATCTAACACAAAGTCAATTTTATAATAAAGTGTTGAATATTTCATGTAATTTATTGAATATGGCATTGAAAGTTAAAAAAAAAACAATGAATGTTGTATTAGTCTATTTTCATACTGCTACAAATGCTGTAAAGAACTGCCCAAGACTGGGTAATTTATAAAGGAAAAAGGTTTATTTGACTCACAGTTCAGCATGGCTGGGGAGGCCTCAGGAAAGGCTAAATCATAGCAGCTAAAATCATAGCAGAAGGCAGAGAAGCAAGGCACCTTCTTCACAAGGCAGCAAGAAGGAGAAGTGCCAAGTGAAGGGGGAAGAGCTCCTTATAAAACCATCAGATATTGTGAGAACTCACTATCATGAGAGCAGTATGGGGAAACTGCCCCATGATTCAATTACCTCCACCCTTGCCATGTGGGAAGTATGGGGATTACAATTCAAGATGAGATTTGAGCGGGTACATAAAGCCTAACCATATCAGATATATAGGTACTTGAAGTGCAGTTTCTACTTAATGCGTACAGCTTTGGCGCTATCATAAAGTAAAAAAATCAGCACTCTCAAAATTCTTGCCCATGCCTACTTCCCAGCTCCTGCTAGTACATGTTGACTAGATGCTGCAGTTTCAGAGTATTATCTATTTCACATCTTAGCAGGCATAGCATATCCCCAGATGGGTTACATTGTGATTTAACCCTAGTTAAATCAAACCCTATGTCCAGGAGGAGAGGGTGCAGGCACATGTTGTCTTGCAAGACAGAGGCCTCTGTATTGTCTTCAAGCAAATAGGGCATGCTAGCTCTTAATAGGGAGGTGCAGGCCACTTCTACAAGCTCAGAGGTCTCAGGGAAATCTGGGAATTCAAGATTTTCAGGCCCAGAAGTCCCTATTCCATGTGTCAGGGTCTCTTTCTTTTTCAACCACAGCCTTGACCCTGGCATAGCACACTTGTCTTCGTTGATATGTTAGCCACTTTTGGAGCTTGACTACTCTTACAATTAAGTCCTAGACCTGGTCCTTAGCTTTCTCTGTCATCCTGCTGCAGGAAGCAAGAGCCTCTTTATATGCTACCAGAGAGGTTCCATGTCTTTAACTTTAAATTGCTAATTAATCACTTTCAGCTTGTGTTATCTTTGTTCAGAGTAGCAATCAAACTTAAGAATAGCTACTAAATTCCATCTTTTTTAAGATTACTATTCTCCCCATAGTTCTCAAATGCCTAATATATGCCAATAGCTACTATATCCCCTTCCACCAATGAAAGTTTTACCTGCACTTCTACCTATGTCAGGGAATATCAGTGCTCCACCTACCAACAGTAATGATGTCCTCGATGTCATCTAGGCACTGGTTGATCTAGATCCAAGATCCCATCAAGGTACCTGCTTCTCAGACCACTCTTGGCACCAACTGTCACAGAGTCTGGGTTCCCCAAGATACAGACCCTGAGATGGAGACCAGTGTGCAGGGTGTTTATTAGGGAGTGCCCCTTGGGATCAACACTTGTGGAAAGCAGGTGAAAGAGGATTGGTCGGAGGGAGAAGTGAAGCCATGATGTAGTTCCAATGAAGGCCTCAGCCAACCCCATGGGAGGCTCTGGAACTAGAATGACTGCTTGTCCCAAATTAGGTTGAGAGGGCTGGGTCTTTATATCCCTACATTGACTAATCTCTGGGTGTGGGCAGCCCTTGGAAAGAGGTATGAGGTTTCAATTGGGTGAGGCAGTTTTCTTTAGCTGTGGTAATCTCTAGAGAGAACTGGCACCCAAAGGTCATCTTCTAGATGTGCTTTCAGTAGCTAGAGTAGTAACATCTTCATTGCTGAAGGGAAATCTGGGTGCCCCATTACAGCATTCACCACATGCGCTGATGTCCATACTATGTGAATGCAAACTATTTCTGATCCACCTTTGAAGGGGTATGGAAAATAAAACATTCACTTGATCAATAGCCATATATACATGTATATGAATCTACTTCAGTAAAGACATGACATCTAACACAGCTGTTACAGTTGTTACTACCACTTAAATTTGTGGTACTTCATTGTCATTTTCCATGATTTATCTGATTTTCTCAGGAGCCACACTGGTGAATTAAATAGGTATCTGATGGGGACTGTATTATATAAGTCTTTGAAGGCACTAAATTCTGCAGTTCTCCCTGGGATGCAATGTGGTTTGTCAATTTCATTTATTTATTTACTTACTATCTTGGTAAGAGGGAGTGAGAAATTTCTGAGGCTTTGCTTGCCTTTCCTCCTACAACAGATTTTACTTTACTGTTCAAATAATCAATATAGGGGTTCTGCAAACTTCTCAGTTTTGCCAGTCCAATTATACCTTCCAGAACTAGGGAAATGACCATCAGGTAAGTCCATAGACCCAGCAGACCCGCAATGGCCTGTTCTTGGGCCAGGACTCCATTCATTTATTTCCTCTCTCTCATATGTTCCCACTCAGAGAGGGCTGAGTTTCTTTACTGGAAAGTTACTGTTTTTCCCTTGTAATTAATGAATATCTTGGGAGAGATACTTTGAAACCCTATTTCTTCTCAAACTTTCTCCTGCCAATTTTAACATCCATTTTGTCCACAGCAATTACGGTGTTTGTCCAATGATTTTGTGTTTTTCTCATTTCTTATATGTTTGTTAATTGAAATTATACAATTAAACCTGCACATTCTCCCCAGTGTTTAGGTGATTTATAAGCGCACGTAGAGTTGACATTTTAGGGTTCATTGTATTTATCACAACTTGAAATAAATTTGTTTTTCTATCTAACTGGTATGGATCAGATCTGTCCCAATTTGTCAAACAGTGAAGCCCCTTAAGCAACAGTGCATTGGTAGCTGCTAGGTTAGCTTAGCACACTTTCATAGATTCAGCCAATAAGAAGACAATTAGCCCAAACGGATACAGTTTATTACTAACACAGGCAGCAAAACAAGATCAGCATGATGTCGCTAATCCCATAGGATGACACTGAATTGGAGAGGTCAGATGGTGAATGACACAAGCAATGGGTCACTCTGGTGTGCAGAAGCCAACTCTAAAATATAGCCAAGCAGTTTATGCTACAGCTCTACTGAAGTGGGCTGTGTGTGTGTGTGCATGTGTGTGCGTGTGTGTGCGTGTGTGTGCGTGTGTGTGTGTGTGTGTGTGTGTGTGTGATGGTACAAAGCTCTATTTTTCACTGGAACCAGGGAGGCAAATGAGAAACTACCTCATGGCACCCTCCCACAAGATAAGGAGGCAGATGAGAAATGATCTTGTGACAACTTATCACAATATTTCTTATCTTGCCATGTTGCAGAGAGATCACAGAAGCATTCCTCCAAGATTTGAGTCAGACCATGGTTGAACCTTGGCTGTGTGACATATGTGAAGGTGTTCAAGGTCACCAGGGTACCACAGCAGAACCATTCATTCCTCTACACTCACAACTAGAATGAAAGTTCCATGAGTCTAATGTCTGTATCTGGCTTGCTATATTGACAGTACCTAGAATAATGTCTGGCACATACTAGCTGCTCAGTAAATATTTGATCTAGGAATAAATGAATGAATAGGGGTTTATAGTATCTGCTCTTATGAGGTGAGAAAGATGTGTCTGCCATCTCTCTCCCTACCTCAAAGTGGGATCCATGTCCTTTTCTTTCCTCGTTCTTCATCTCTAATGGTTTACTTCCATCAACTGCCATTCAACTTACTTGCACTACTAAATCAGATTGAACAAATGACATTTCTAAGATATTTCTTTACTCCTCTTCCTTTTTCCTCATTGAATGTTCTTGGTATTTTCTAGGAACAGTCTCTAGAAAAGTTGAATTGACTGTTAAAATGTTGGGTCACTGACTTTTCTGCTAGAGCAATGTGGTTCTCAACCCTGACGGTACATTAGAATTAACTTTTAAAAAGAAAAAAAAAACTTTTTCTCAGGCTCCACTGCCAGAGGCTTTGATTTAATTACTTTCTTGTGGGGCCAGAATGTGGGTAATTGTTTTCTAACTCCCCAGATGATGTTATTTTACATCCAGTGCTGAGAACCACTGCATTGAATAAAGTACAGGCTTGTAGCCTACACCCAGTGTTTTTTGGTGCACCTGCTCTTGAGACCTTAAATATCTAACAGAAAGCAAAATATTTCACTCCATAAAAGAAAGGGAAAAATCAAATATGAATACCCCCAGGATAGGAATTAGACTGACCTAAAGATAGTAGTGCTTGAGCCCTGGATTCCTAAATCAGATGATCTGAGTTGGAGTGCAGACTCTGCCACTTAACAACCAGATGATTTTGGACCAACTTAACTTCTCTAACATGGAAAAGTACCTGTCAGTATGCCTGGCATATAACAGGTCCTCAATATATTTTTAATGAGTCTGTATGTGAACCTCTGAATTCCATCTCTAAGTTGAGTGTAATAATGCCTGCCTGCATCCTGGGGTTGCTGTGAGACTGAAAATAGATAATGAGCACGAAGGCACTTTTTTTTAATAATGATGTTTTTATTTACTTTTTATTTTTATTTTTTNAAAGAAAAAAAAAACTTTTCTCAGGCTCCACTGCCAGAGGCTTTGATTTAATTACTTTCTTGTGGGGCCAGAATGTGGGTAATTGTTTTCTAACTCCCCAGATGATGTTATTTTACATCCAGTGCTGAGAACCACTGCATTGAATAAAGTACAGGCTTGTAGCCTACACCCAGTGTTTTTTGGTGCACCTGCTCTTGAGACCTTAAATATCTAACAGAAAGCAAAATATTTCACTCCATAAAAGAAAGGGAAAATCAAATATGAATACCCCAGGATAGGAATTAGACTGACCTAAAGATAGTAGTGCTTGAGCCCTGGATTCCTAAATCAGATGATCTGAGTTGGAGTGCAGACTCTGCCACTTAACAACCAGATGATTTTGGACCAACTTAACTTCTCTAACATGGAAAAGTACCTGTCAGTATGCCTGGCATATAACAGGTCCTCAATATATTTTAATGAGTCTGTATGTGAACCTCTGAATTCCATCTCTAAGTTGAGTGTAATAATGCCTGCCTGCATCCTGGGGTTGCTGTGAGACTGAAAATAGATAATGAGCACGAAGGCACTTTTTTTTAATAATGATGTTTTATTTACTTTTATTTTATTTTTTTAGAGACAGAGCCTCACTCTGTCACCCAGGCTGGAGTGCAGTGGCGTGATCATGGCCTACTGCAGCCTCAAGAGATTTCTGGGCTCAAGAGATCCTCCCGCCTCAGCCTCCTGAGTAGCTGGGACTACAGGTGTGCACCACCTCACCCAGCTAATTTTTTAATTTACATTTTCATAAAGACAGGGTCTCACTTTGTTGCCCAGGCTGGTCTCAAATGCCTGACTTCAAACGATCCTCCTGCTTTGGCCTCCCAAAGTGCTGGGATTACAAGAGTGAGCCCCCACCTGCTGTCATGACTGCACTTTAAAATGCTCAGGTGCTGTACAAAATAAAAAGGATAAACATTATTTTCTTTCATAGTATTGTTAAACATGTATATCACTTTTTAAAAATGTTTTAAAGAACCTTTATGCCTGTGGTCCTATAGAATGTCACGACAGCCCTGGCAAGTAAATTAGGCATCAAGTTAACTGATAAGAAAACTGAGATAAGAGAGGTTGTATGATCTGCGCAAGGTTGTTCAGCAAAACTAAGACTGGATCTCAGGACTGTTAATTCAAAAGCAGTGATTCTCGGCCAGACACAGTGGCTCACACCTGTAATCCCAGCACTTTGGGAGGCCGAGGTGGGCAGACGGCTTGAGCTCAGGATTTCATAGACCAGCCTGGGCAACATGGCGAAACTCCATCTCTACAAAAAATATATATATTAAAAATTAGCCAGTCATGGTGGCACACACCTGTAAGCCCAGCTACTCAGGAGGCTGAGATGAGAGGATCGCTTGAGCCCAGGAAGTTGAGGCTGTGGTGAGCCAAGATTGCACCACTGCACTCCAGCCTGGGTGACAGAACAAGACCCTGTCTGAAAATAAATAAATAAATAAGTGATTCTCTTCACCAGATGACTGTTATAAAAGGTCTATTAATAGCTCCCCTTAAAAATGTAGATTGATTATCTGATCAGAGTTCTGAAATGTTGAACATGTTGGGACAATTTCTCTTACCTGACCCATTTGAAGCACGGATTGTACCTGAGGAAATCCAATCAATATTTCCCAGGTCTATATTCAGTCCTCAGGTACATGATTTGTTTTGGGTTTTGTTTCCCTCCACCGCTAGTTTTCTTATAAAATATTTCAGTAACCATGTTGTTGGTATGTTGAGCAAAAGAGAAAGAAACCTTCCCAATTTCACCATCATCGCCTTAGTTTCTTACCATGTGATACTTTTCTAATTTCAACACCAAAAAAAAAAATACAGTGAAAATGACAACGCTAAAGATGAATAACCACAAGATGGCAGAGTTTACCATTCCATTTTTTTCTTGTTTATGTCATTTATTCATTCATTCATTCAAGAATTATTCTTTGAGTGTCTACTATGTGTCTAGTGCTTTTCTAGGAGTTCAGAGGATTACAAAAGAGATTCACATGTGATATAGATCCTGCTCTTGATGAGCTTGTGGTGGGGGGAGCCTGTGGGAAAGACATACTTGAAAACATTTAAATGAAAATACACGGTAATGTGTGATTAAAGGCCAAATGCAGAGTGCTGTATGAGTTTGCAGTGAGCCAGAGAAGTCTGTATGGAGGAGGGGAGAACTGAGCTAGGGCTTGAGGGATGAATAAAATAGATCGATGGAGGAAAAAAGAATAAATCCCCAGCAGCAAAGGAACCAGTGTGGGCTATGCCACTTAGGTAGAAACAAGCAAGACACCATCTCAGGTTAGTGATGTGACTAACCCGGTTATAATAAACAGATATTGGGTAAACAAGAATGAAATAAATTAGATATCCATTGATTTTGCTAGAATGATGCCCACAAAAGCTAAACTTATCTATTAAGTCTGCCACTAACTTATTGCCTTTGGGCAGGCAATGTGACTGATTCAGCTCTAGGGTTCTCCTTTGTAAAATGTGCAGGTTGAACAAGATGACCTCAAATAGCCCTTCCAGATCTTGAAAACAAGGAGGGAGGGAGGGAGGGAAGGAGGAAGGAAGGGAAATAAAGGGGAAAAGAGAGGAGAGGGAAAAGCTGATTCTAAGTTCCCTAGCAATTACTCTATGGCCTTTGGCATGGTTCAGTTGCAAAAAAGAACAGTGATAGTCTAGTATCGTGGTTAGAACTTGGGGTCTACTATTAGCTAGCCTTAGTTTCAAGTCTTGGATCAGTCACTTAATAGCTGTTTAACAATAGGCAAGTTAGCTTAGCCTCTATAAGTTTCACTCATTCATTCAACGAATATGTATGTAACACCTTACTGTGTTAGTCAGGGTACTCCAGAGAAACAGAAACAATAAGAAATATTTATATCTATGTATGTATTAATAGAAAGAGAGACTTAACTGTAGGAATTGGCTCACACAATTATGGAGGTCAAAGAGTCCCATGATTAGCTTTCTGCAAGCTGGAGAACCAGAAAAGCCAGTGGGATAATTCAGTCTGAGTCTGAAGGCCTGAGAACCAAGGAGCTCCGATGTCTGAGAGAAGATAGATGTCCCAGCTCAAGAGAGTGAATTGACTCTTCCTCCAAATTCAGGCCCTCAATAAATTGTATGATGGTCACCCACATTAATGAGGATAACCTTTTTTTTTTTT
>NW_016807231.1:127778-131013 GCF_001698545.2 Rhinopithecus bieti | reverse complement strand
AAAACCAAACACCGCATGTTCTCACTCATAGGTGGGAACTGAACAATGAGATCACTCGGACTCGGGAAGGGGAACATCACACACCGGGGCCTATTATGGGGAGGGGGAAGGGGGAAGGGATTGCATTGGGAGTTATACCTGATGTAAAGCACAAGTTGATGGGTGCTGACGAGTTGATGGGTGCAGCACACCAACATGGCACAAGTATACATATGTAACAAACCTGCACATTATGCACATGTACCCTAGAACTTAAAGTATAATAATAATAATAATAATATTAAAAATTAAAAATAAAAGCACAGTTGAGCATAATTCTGCCCAGACTTCTGCTTGGAGAAGTTTGCACACTAGATACTTTTATATCCAAGCTGCCAGGTCAATTAGCTTCCCGAGTGCCTACAGGAGTGAGTAGCAGGAAGCAGGGAGCCTTTTTCCCATCTCCCCAACAACTACCCTGATGCCTCAGACACTTTTCCCTTTCCAGCAAACCGATGGAGTGGGTGCACTTCACAAGTGGCCTCTCTCTCCTCCTTTTAGACTCTCTCGGTCTACTCCCAGAAACCTCCGGTGATTTCTGCTTCCTACCTCAGAGCCTCCAGATTTTTCCCAGATCCTTCCTCTCTATAAAAACGTGCCTGTCCTGGCCGGGCGCGGTGGCTAAAGCCTGTAATCCCAGCACTTTGGGAGGCCGAGACGGGCGGATCACGAGGTCAGGAGATAGAGACCATCCTGGCTAACACGGTGAAACCCCGTCTCTACTAAAAAATACAAAAAACTAGCTGGGCGAGGTGGCGGGTGCCTGTAGTCCCAGCTACACGGGAGGCTGAGGCAGGAGAATGGCGTAAACCCGGGAGGCGGAGCTTGCAGTGAGCGGAGATCCGGCCACCGCACTCCAGCCCGGGCGACAGAGCGAGACTCCGTCTCAAAAAAACAAAACGTGCTGTCCTATTGCCTCAAGACCTTACTCTTCACTAGATGTCAGTAATATAATTCGGGGTTAAAGCATGCTAATATTTTGGTTATTTTGTTTCTCACCAGTTCCAGATGCAAATTTCAAAGAATACATTATGAAAGATATTAAATCAACAAATATTTCTGAGGGCCTAGTATGTACTCAGCATTGTGCTAGATTCTATAGCACTGGACTAAGGAGCAAATGAATTGGCACAGTGGGACTATCCAGCTTGTTGCTGACATCAGCAACCAGGAATATGCTCTGAAAAAAAAACAATAGGTGGAACATTAATATAAAATTTCTGACAGGCAATTTAGCCAGATGTAGCAAAAACTTTAAAAACGTATATAATCTTTGACCCAATAATTTTGCTCCAAAGAATTCATACTAAGGAAGTAATCAGGGATACATATAAAGATGTGTGTACAATGATATATATTGCAGCAGTATCTGTAATACCAAAAACTTGAAAACAACCTAAATGTTCAAAATAGGGGTTTGGGTAAATCATTAATTCTGCATCCACATGATAGAATACTATATGTACATTAAAGTTATATTAATATATGATCTTTTTTATCCAGGCTGGCTCAAAATAAATTATTCTTTAAAGACGAGAAAAAAAATGTATTGCTGAGTATGAAAATGTTTGTTTTAATTTTATGCATAGAAAAAAAAAGACTGCGTATGGTTGCTCATCCCTGTAATCCCAACACTTTGGGAGGTCGAGGCGGAAGCTTGAGTTCATGACCAGCCTGGGCAACATAGCAAGACCTTATCTCTACTAAGAAGAAAACTAGCTGAATGTGGTGGCACGTGCCTGTAGTTCCAGCTACTGGGGAGGCTGAGTCAGTAGGATCTCTGGAGCCCAGGAGTTTGAGGCTGCAGTGAGCTATGATCAAACCAGTGCACTCCAGCCTGAGCAATAGAGACTCTATGGCTAAAAACAAAACAAACAAACAAAAAAACAATCTAAATGTTGAAAATAATGGTTATCTCAAATTGGTAGGATTATTAATAATGTTTTGGGGCTACATGTTCTAAATTTTCCACAAGAAACATTCTTTTATAATTGGAAAACAATGAAACTTACCTGTTTTTAAATGTAATATTCCTGGCCGGGCTCTAGGGTCTGTGGCTCACGCCTGTAATCCTGGCATTTAGGGAGGACAAGGCAGGCAGATCACCTGAGGTCAGGAGTTTGAGAACAGCCTGGCCAACATGGCAAAACCCCATCTCTACAAAAAGGACAAAAAAAAAGTTAGCCTGGCATGGTGGTACATGCCTGTAGTCCCAGCTACTTGGGAGGTGGAGGTTGAAGTGAGTTGAGATGGTGCCAATGCACTCCAGCCTGGGCTAAGTGCATCCAAAGACCGTGTGTTCAAAACAAAATAAAATAAAATAAAAATAAAATGTAATATTCCCTGAGACTGTCCTCCTTGTAACATCGAAGATTAACTATATTCCCAGGTTCTCCTAATGTCACCATTTGTAGTTTTGCATTTACAAATGTGTCTGACATTTTTAATCCTTCTAATTTCTGGTTAGCAGCTTCTCAGACTATTATTTTTTGAACCAATTATAGGTTCACAGAAGATTGCAAGGCACGTATAAGGAAGTCCTACACACCTTTTCCTCAGTATCCTCCAATGTGAGCATCTTATACAACTATAGTGCAATATCAAAACCAAGAAATTGACATTGGTACAATCCACAGTGCTTATTCAGACTTCACCAGTTCTACATGTATATTTGCATGTGGTGTGTGGGTGAGTGCTTAGTTATATATAATTTTACCATAGTATAGCCTTGCATCACCACCACAACAATCAATCAAGACATAGAACATTTTAGTCACCACAAGGATCCCTCATGTTACCGTTTCATAACCACACCTCCCTCCCTCACTCCCTCTCAGCTTCCCTAACCCCTAACAACCACTAATCACTCTTCCATCTCTATAATTCTGTCATTTCAAGAAGATTACACAGATGGGATCATATAGTATGTCACCTTTGGGGATCAGCCTTTTTCACTCAGCATAATCAGCATAGTCTGGAGATTCATCCATGTTGTCATATGCATCAATAATTCATTCCTTTTTCTTACTGAGTAGTATTCCAAGTTATAGATGTACCACAGTTTGTTTAATTATTCATCCTTTGAAGGATGTCTGGGCTGTTTCATTTTTGGCTATTACAAATGAAACTTCTATGGACATTCATGTATATCTTACTCTCTCTCTCTCTCTCTCTCTATATATATATATATATATTT
>NW_016807231.1:118952-126803 GCF_001698545.2 Rhinopithecus bieti | reverse complement strand
CCGGAGTGCAGTGGCACGATCTCGGCTCACTGCAACCTCTGCCTCCTGGATTCAAGCGTTTCTCCTGCCTCAACCTTCTGAGCAGCTGGGATTACAGGTGCCCGCCACCATGCCCAGCTAATTTTTGTATTTTTAGTAGAGACTGAATTTTGCCATGTTGCCCCAGGCTGGTGAACTCCTGACCTCAAGTGATCTGCCTGCCTCAGACTCCCAAAGTGCTGTGATTACAGGTATGAGCCGTACCCAGCCTCATCTTACTATTTTTTAAAAATCCTCAATTTATGTCACCCAAGATTCCAGGAAACATTCCTCCTCCTATATACAAGGACTTGTTGAACGAATCCATGTTTACCTTACCCATACTGGCACAATTTTATGAGAAACTAGATTAAGAAAAGAACATGGAATTATACTGTATTTTCTTGATGAATTATAGTTTTTTATTTATCCATCTTTGCCCCTCAACTATGAATTGAGGGGCGGGGTCCATGACTGGATTTCCTCTACACCTAGGGCAAGGCATGGGGCATAGCATAGAGTAGTTATTTAGAAAATGTTAGGATATCTAGGGGTGGGTGGGGTCCAGGGATAGATGTTTTATAACAAGCTCCATAGATTATAATGTGCAGTCAGAGTTAATTTAGCTGAATAAACAAATTCGTAAAGAGAAAGAAGGAAAGCTCACTGTAGGAGAGGGCAGACATAGGGCCAGGAATATAGATGTCATATTATCATTTTTCGCCTAAGATATCAAGTTTTTTGGACAGATTACCCTCTAGACTGTATGGTAGGGAATCAGTGATTTCCAATTCTGTGTTTGAGAAGTGCTATTATTAAATCCCTGTGGCTGACTGAAATAAAGAAAAGACAGCTTTCATCTGCTCTGTGGGGTTTTACCTATTTGAAAGACTGCCCCATACATCTTTTCAGCCCTAGACACCTTCCAGGGTTTTATGGAAAATGCAACTGGTGATATGAATCACCTGGAGGTACTTGCTTGTTTAGATGACATAATTATATTTGGTGGCGCTTTGGAGGAGAGGAGCAATTGCTCCTCATATTACTGGATCACTTGGGAAACACAGCCTGAAACTGTCCCTTGACAAATGCCGGTTCTGCAAGACCTCATTAAAATATGTTGGGTAGATATTTTAAAAAATCAGTTCAAACAAACTTTGGAACAAAAAAGAATACATTGGATTATATAAAATCACAGCAGGGGCTGGGGATAGATCCTGAAAAGGTCACTGCATGGCCAGTGTTCAACATTTAAAGACATTTGGGAGAGTCAGCAGATACCACAGGAGTTGTTTGAAGGACCGTTCAAAGATTGCAAAGCTTATCAATGAGTTGATTCAGGATGGTCAGGTCAGAATTGGAGCACACATTAGAAAGGGCTGTGGAGTTGAAGAGGAAGGGAGAGGCAGGTACAAAATGCCAGGACCTGGCAGTGAGGAACAGTGTTTGCGGCTCAACTATGTAGCCTATCAAAATAAAGCTGCTCTTGCTGAGGGATCCCCCAGAAAGCAAATTTACAGTCGAAAGAGTAAGGAGTTTTCACCTGGGCAAACTTCTCTCGTGCTCCTCCTCTTACTTAAACGTTTCGGAGATTGTCAACCTGCTTGGCTCAAGGTTCTGTTTTAGCATATGCTGTCCTCTACCTCCAAGACCTTTGACAAATGGATGCCAATTTTGATGACTTGGAAGCAGTGCTATGTCATAAAATACAGAGGAGAAAATAACTACTGATTTTTGACAACTAGAATAGGTCAGCTGGTGAGATTTGGAATCCAGTTCAAAAATTCGAGTTTGTAGCACAAAAGTAGACAAGTACAGAAACATCCTCAGGTACTTGGTGCCCTGGAAGGCAGGGATGCTTATTTCAGCCTCCTGCTGCCCTACTGAGAGAGTCAGATTGAAATCTCATATTGGAACATGGAAAGGCTGTGACACAGAGGTCTTTTGTTGTCCCCCAAGCTGAGAAGTGAGGTGAGAACTAATAGGATTCAGGTATGTGCCCTGAGGACAGCATCTCCCTTTCTTGAAGACTTTAAGAGAAATCAAATGAATCCTGACAGCCCAGGTTCTGACAACCATATTTGACATCACTTGTAATAGTGTTGCCAAAAGCAGGATTGGTGATAGCAAGGGAGGAAGTGCAGAGTTGCTTCAGTGTTGACGCAGTGCCTGTGGGCCCTCAATGCGAACTGTGAGTATGACCCTGAAGAAGAGGCCAGAAAGTTCTTTGGTTGATCATGTTTAGGCCTCCTGTCTATCAGGAACACCACAACTGAGCAGCCAAGATTAGCTTTTGAGAGGATAGGAGTGGGCAAAGGCAATGACAACACTGTCTAGGATTTGTGAAAAGAGACAGCTAGGGCATTTGGTTCATATTGGTGTGCCAAAATTTGGGGGGAAGGATTTGATCTTCTGCTCACATCTGGGTCAGAGAAGGCACTATCCGTTTCTGTACTCAACTGGAGGTTGATGGAAGGAAACAATAAGCCGGTCTTCCCTTGTAGGAACTCCAGGGTTTTCTCCTCAGGCAGTTTGTAACATAGTTGAGGCTTTAGACTCATTTAGACACGATTCAAATCCTGGCTTTCATTCCTTATTAGCTGTGTGAGCCTGAACAATTTAATTCACTTCTCTCAATCTTAGTATTCCCAACTGTAAAATAAGGATAATAATATAGACAGTCATTGTGCAGTTTAAATGAAATAATATTTATTGATGCCTGACGCCTACTAAGTACTTAATAGATTGTTGTTATTACTACAATTTGTGTTGATTACCTATAAATTTTCATCTGGAAGAAGATAGTTTCAGATAGTGAAGAAAACATGAGCTTTGAATCCAGAAGACTCAACATTGCATCCTGGCTGTACCCTATCTATGCTAGCTTGGGTAAGCCAGTGTCCTTATCTATAACGTGGCACACTCCAAATGACCATCACTATTTACGCCATCGGTAGTGGCAGATCCAAGTTTTGTGGGGCAGAAGCTTATATCATTTGGGTTAAATAAGTTTCTTTTTAAAGAATAAAATTAGGTAAAACTCTGAACATTTATTTAGAATGAGAAATCACAAGAAACTACAAGTTTTAAAACTGGCAAATACCACAAACATCACAAAATCAGGAAAAACAACATAATATTTTCTTTATATTAGCTGATGCACCTCCACACTACCTTTTTTACTATATTTTTGTCTGCATATCTTTTGATTACCTCTTCATCCAATACTACTTTTATTTCTGTGGAGAGAATAGAAAACGATTTAGTTTTCCCAAGAGTTTAGAAAAGCCTCTTTCAGCATCGCAACCCATTACTGGCTAATGTGATGTAAAGTTCTGGATTGTTGTCAAATTTAAGAAAACCTCTATCAAACCTCTATTATTTCTTTTACATACAAGCTGTAAGATTTTAGGATATGTCAAGTGTTTTATGTAATGACTAATACTTAAAAAGCTTTGAATTGACTACATTAGAAGTGTTACCACAAGTCATTACTACACTGCTACGGCCAGCAATAACTTAACTATACACAGAGGTGACACCACACCACGTAAGTATATTCCATTAACCCCAGGTAAATGTATCTGCAACTCAATTTCTCTTCAGTCATGAAGCAGCTACATTGTCTGGGGTATATACCCCAGGTTCGTTGTCTCACACCAGGAAAATTTAGGACACGGACACACACGAGGAGTTTAGGAGTGGAGGTTTAATAGGCAAAAGAAAAAGAAAGGAAAACTGCTCTCTCTCTCTAGTGAGAGATAGGGGACTTCCCAGAGGAAAGGCCACCGGCCTTGGCGGATGCCCCAGATTTTATAGTCAGGCTTGAAGAGGCAGTGTCTGATTTACACAGGGCTCACAGATTGGTTCGATCAGGTATGATGTTTACATAGCGCACAGGGAAGGCGGGCTTCCCCACCCTAATCTTATTATGCAAATGAACTTTCCCCTTGGCAGACACCATCTGGTCTGCTCCTTACTGTACACGTGGCTGACAAAGAGAAGGGAAGATGGAGCCGACATTTTGAGCATGATTGGCACAACTGCTGCCATCTATGTCTGTGGCTTGATTTTACAGGCTGCTTTTTGTTAGAAAGGAAAATAAGTTAGGGCTGCTTTTATTAAAAGTAAAACCTTACAGAGGACTTCCGTTACCTCACTATCTGCCTAAGTAATTTCTTCTTTTTTTGTGTTTCGTAATACACTCAATCTTTATTTGACAAATATTTTAAATAAAAAATAAAGTACATGTATAAAAAAGAATTTGAGATACATATAATTTACAAATCTCCTGATATTGATGTTTATTACTGACAATTTTATTTGCGCTTTTTTTAAAATTATACTTTAAGTTCTAGGATAAATGTGCAGAACATGCAGGTTTGTTGGGTATACATGTGCCATGGTGGTTTGCTGCACCCATCAACCCCTCATCTACATTAGGTATTTCTCCTAATACTATCTCTCCCCTTGCCCCCCATCCACCAATAGGCCCCGGTGTGTGATGTTTCCCTCCCTGTGTCCATTTGTTTTCATTGTTGAACTCCCACTTAAGAGTGAGAATATGCAGTGTTTGATTTTCTGTTCCCATGATAGTTTGCTAAGAATGATGGTTTCCAGTTTCATCCATGGCCCTGCAAAGGACATGAACTCATCCTTTTTCACAGTTGCATAGTATTTCCTGGTGTATGCCACATTTTCTTTATCCAATCTATCCATTGATGCCATTTGGTTGGTTCCAACCTTGCTATTGTGAATAATGCTGCAATAAACATATTGCATGGCTTTATGGTAGAATGATTTATAATCCTTTGGGGATATCCCAGTAAATGGGATGTGGATCAAATGGTATTTCATTAGATAATTGAGAAATCACCACACTGTTTCCACAATGGTTGAAATAATTACACTCCAACAACAGTGTAAAAGCGTTCCTATTTCTCCACATCCTCCTCCAGCAATCTGCCTGTTCCTGACTTTTAATATGCCATTCCACTGGAGTGAGATAATCTCATTGTGATTTTGATTTGCATTTCTCTAATGACCAGTGAGATATCTTTTTTTCATGTTTTTGACCACATAAATGTCTTCTTTTGAAAAGATCGTTCATATCCTTCACCCACTTTTTGATGGTGGTTTTTCTTGTAAATTGTTAAGTTCCTTGTAGATCCTGCATACTAGACCTTTGTCAGATGGAAGATTGCAAAAATTTTCCCCATTCTGTACTGCCTGTTCACTCTGATGATAGTCTTTTGCGTGCAGAAGCTTAGTTTATTAGATCCCATTTGTGCAATTTTGCTTTTGTTCCATTGCTTTGATGTTAGTCCATGAAGTCTTGCCCATGCCTATGTCTGAATGGTATTGTTTATTTTCTTCAGGGTTTTTATGGTTTTAGGTTTCATTTAAATCTTTAATCCATCTTGAGTTAATTTTTTGAATAATGTGTAAAAAGAGTTCCAATTTCAGTTTCTGCATATGGCTAGCCAGTTTTCCCATCACCATTTATAAATAGGAATCTTTCCCCCATTGCTTTTTTGTCCAGGTTGGTCAAAGATCAGATGGTTTAGGTGTGTGGTGTATTGCTAGCTTCTGTTCGTTTCCATTGGTCTAATCCTTTTTGGTACCATACCATGCGTTTGGTTACTGTAGCCTTGTAGTAAGTTGAAGTCAGTAGCTGATGCCCCAGCTTGTCTTTGACTTAAGATGTCCTTGGCAATGCGGGCTCTTTTTTGGTCCATATGAAACTTTAAAGCATTTTTTTCCTAATTTCTGTGAAGAAGTCATTGGTAGCTTGAGGGATGGCATTGAATCTAAAATAACCTTGGGCAGATGCCATTTTTCACGATATTGATTCTTCCTATCCATGACATGGTATGTTCCTTCATTTGTTGTGTCCTCTTTTATTCCACGAGCAGTGTTTTGTATTCTCCTTGAAGAGGTCCTTGACATCCCTTGTAATTGGATTCCTAGTATATTTATCTCTCTGTAGCCATTGTGAATGGGAGTTTACTATGATCTTGTTCTCTGTTTCTGTTATGTGTATAGGAAGCTTGTGATTTTTGCACATTATTTTGTATCTGAGACTTTGCTGAAGTTACTATCAGCTTAAGGAGATTGGCACGAGACAATGGTTTCTAAATATAACAATCTGGTCATCTGCAGAGACAATTTGATTCCTCTCTCTATTGAAATCCACTTTATTCTTTCTCTTTGCCTGATTTCCCTGGCCAGAAACTTCCCAATACTAGGTTGGAATAGGAGGGGAGAGAGGGCTCTTGTCTTTGCTGGTTTTCAAAGGAAATGCTCCAGCTTTTGCCCACCAGTGTGATACTGCTGTGGGTTTTCCTAAATAGCTCTATTATTTGAGATACGTTCCATCGATACCTAGTTTATTTGAGTGTTTTCAGCATGAAGGGTGTTAAATTTTGTCAAAGGCCATTTCTGCATCTTTTGAGATAATCATGTGGTTTTGTCATTGGTTCTGTTTATGTGATGGATTACATTTATTGATTTGTGTATGTTGAACCAGCCTTGCATCCCAGGGATGAAGCTGATTTGATCTTGGTGGAAAAGCTTGTTAATGTGCTGCTGGATTCGGTTTGCCAGTATTTTATTGAGGGTTTTTGCATCGATCTCATCAGGGATATTGGCCTGAAATTTTCTTTTTTTTGTTGTGTCTCTGCCAGGTTTTGGTATCAGGATAATGCTGGCCTTATAAAGTGAGTTAGGGAGGATTCCCTCTTTTTCTATTGTTTGGAACAGTTGAATGGTATCATCTCCTCTTTGTACCTCTGGTAGAATTCGACTGTGAATCCGTCTGGTCCTGTACTTTCTTTGGTTGGTAGGCTATTAATTACTGCCTCAATTTCAGAACTTGTTATTGGTCTATTCAGATATTCGGCTTCTTCCTAGTTTATAAAAAATAAAAGTAATTCATGGCTCAAGAAGAGTTTAATGTAATCAACTCAGAGATTTCACTGTGCATTCCTTCAGCTCTTTTGCAGAAATATATTTATTAAAAAATGTTGCTCCACCCAATCCTATCCCTAAAGAGTCATGCTTTTGAAATGTCAAAACAATCCTTTAACCTCCTTTATCTTTATCTTTGTTTCCTACTTCTCAGGCAATATCTACTCAGAGGAAAGCGGGTTACAATCCTATGGTGACTCAATTCCCTTAAAAACAGATGTTATGCACAGCTGGGAGTGGTGGCTCATGCCTATAATCCCAACACTTTGGGAAGCCAAGGTGAGAGGGATCGCCAGGAGTTTGAGATCAGCCTGGGCAACATAGTGAGATCCTATGCTACAAAAATAAAACATATTTACTAGGTATGGTCGCTTGCGCCTGGTGCCTGTAGTTCCAACTACTCAGGATGTTGAGGCAGGAGAATCTTCTGGGTCTAGGAGGTTGAAGCAGCAGTTAGCCATGATCATGATCATGCCACTGCATTCCAGCCTGAGTGACAGAGCAAGACACTGTCTCGTGAAAAAAAAAAAACAAAAAAAATAGAACCAGTGGTTGTGACATCCTGTCAGAAGCCTTTTGGTGACCTACAAATCCCGTCTGAATTAAAACAAAAACAAAAACACCCTTTTGTTTTGTTTTGTTTTGTTTTGAGACGGAGTCTCGCTCTGTCGCCCAGGCTGGAGTGCAGTGGCATGATCTCAGCTCACTACAACTTCTGCCTCCCGGATTCAAGCAATTCTCCTGCCTCAGCAACCCAAGTAGCTGGGACTACAGGCGCACACCACCATGCATGGCTAATTTTTTTTGTATTTTTAGTAGAGATGGGGTTTCACCATGTTGGCGAGTCTGCTCTTGAACTCCTGA
>NW_016807231.1:111405-118447 GCF_001698545.2 Rhinopithecus bieti | reverse complement strand
AAAAAAAAAAAAAAAACACTAAAAACTTTTTTGAGATCAATTTATATTATATTCACTGAATGTTTTATCTGTTTGCCATATGCTATATAATCTTTCAAGTAAATCCAGTTAACTAAATAAGCATTATAGAAATCACCATAATTTCCTCTAACAAATTACATTGGTTCAGATATGTTGTACTAGTTTTTCTGACATGACAGTCAAACTCCTCAGTTCTTGACCTCTATTGTCACAAAAAAACTTTTAATTATGGATATTTTCAAACACACATAAAAGTATAAAGAATCACACAATGAAGTTCCAGGTATCCATGACTCAGCTTCAGCAATTACATTCTGCCAATATTAATCATCACTGTTTAATTTTGTTTCTTGGTATCAAGGCAATTTTGAGCATTAGGCTCTAACTAGGAAAACAGCCATATTCACATTCTCACTTGAAATAAAGCTGTAACCTACATAACAGTTATCTAGATAGAGTCTAAAAGCATCCTTATTCCCATATTTTCCATTTCTAACCAACCTACTCTTCACTCCCTCTCCTCCCCACCCCTGAGCTGCAACCAGGATTTGTCCCAACCAACTAATCTAATCCTTTCAACTGTGTAAATATAGGAGAGGAGGACTTTGAGAATAGATTTGCTCAGCACACTACATAAGAGGCAAAGTTGCCTTCTGACAAGTTTATATCAGGGCAATCACAATTTCAATTCTTTACTTCCTAGAAAAGTGAACAAACAACAGCATTAGAGCAAAACTTATTTTTTAGCCCTTTAGTTCAAAGATCTGTTTAAAAGCATGCTTAGGCAGGACGTGGTGGCTCATGTTTGTAATCCTGGCACTTTGGGAGGCTGAGACAGGTGGATCACCTGAGCTCAGGAGTTTGAGGCCAGTCTGGCCAACATAGTGAAATCCCATCTCTACTAAAAATACAAAACTTAGCCGGGCGTGGTGGCTCGTGCCTGTAATCCCAGCTACTCCGGAGGCTGAGGCAGGAGAATCGCTTGAACCCAGGAGGTGGAGGTTGCAGTGAGCTGAGATCACACCATTGCACTCCAGCCTGGGTGGCAGAGTGAGACTGCATTTCAAAAAAAATAAATAAATAAAAGAAAAATAAAAGCATGCCTAGTGTCTATGTATGTAAAAGTGGATGTTAGGCAAAGAAGGCCAGAATAGCAAGACTCAGAGTGCATACAATGAAGGAGGATTAAGTTACAGATATTGGGAAGGGGACCAATAGCTCTAGGGTCCCTCTGGGAGCCTATGTCTCCTCTAATCTTCCAAACAACTTCAGGTATAATCTAATTCCCATATTACATATGAGGAAACTGAGAAAACTCAAACCTCAGGAGTCCTGTGGCTCAAAGCACCCAGCTTGGGAAAGTTGAAGGAAAGAATTGAATCTTATCTGACTCCAAAGTCATGTTCTTTCTACCTAAGTGGTAGGGTCAGGAGCGCTAGACCCTCACACAGGGAATTGGTTGGGGTCTTCAGGACAATCCCTTTTGAGGTCTGAGCCTGAAAACAAATGCCACTTTGTAATGAGACTTTCTCTCTCTCCTACCAGATGGTCCCCTAAATTAGTTGAAGCCTGTGGGCCTTAAATATAAAACAGGAGGATGCATTTTCATTATAATACAGCAGTTTGATTTAGTTACAAGTGTTATGCTTAAAATGGTAGAATGTGATTGACTTATGGCATTTTCTATTTAAAGGATAGGACGGTTCTTTGTGCATGGTCAGCCCAATCCCTGACGGCTTGGCTGCTGTCCATAACAAACAGAACTACACCAGACAGACCTCAAAAAACAAAGGTTCTATAGCCATTTCCCTGAGGCATCCCTGGGCTACAGCACATTCACCCAATCTACACTGCTGATGTTGATTCTGTAAGACCCACTGGTGGCAGCTCTTGCTGTTCATCACTTGACCAGAACTAGGCAAGAAGTATTTCCTCAAGAAGCCCCCAGCTTACTGGAATAACATCCACCCATTTCCTTCTTCAACATTAGTATTTACCCTATCCTGCCTGGATCTAGAAGCTGATCCCTCTGAACTAAAGATCTTCCTTTTTCTTCCCAACTGAGTGGGGGGACAAGAGGGAGATTTAAAACTCGCTTCTCTTTTACTCACATTTAGTATGACTATTTTCTCAAAATGTAAAGGCCCATTCATCCAGAGCTAGAAAAAAATACTGCTCTCACATCTAACTTTGGAACTGAGAAGTCAGTCTTTATTCAAACGCACACGTTTCCTCCGCAAAGCATGGCAGTTGGGGTGGAATGAAGGCAGCAGTGAAGCCCACTGAGGATCCAACAAGGACAGAGAGCAAAGCAATGCTGAAAGGAATTGAAGGGCAGTCTCTCTCAGGGAAGGCTGAGGTGAGTGGATCATCTGAGCTAAAGAGTTCGAGACCAGCCTGGCCAAGATAACGAAACCCTGTCTCTACTAAAAATATAAAAATTAGCCAGGAGTGGTGGCTCACGCCTGTAATCCCAGCTAGTTGGGAGGCTGAGGCAGGAGACTTGCTTGAACCCAGGAGGCAGAGGTTGCACTGAGCCAAGATTGTGCCATTGCACTCCAGCCTGGGTGACAGACTGAGACTGTGTCTCAATAAATAAATAAATAAACAAATAAATAAATAAAATAAAAATGAAAGCATACCTAGTGTCTACGCATGTCTCTCAGGGAAGACAGAAGACGCAATCAGAGGGTTAAGCAGGCACTAGTGAGAAAGATGGATTCATGGTTGAGGAGAAAGGGAGAAAGAACTAAGTATTGAACAGGCGCGGTGGCTCACGCCTGTAACCCCAGCACTCTGGGAGGCAGAGGTGGGCAGATCGCCTGAGCTCAGAAGTTCGAGACCAGCCTGGGCAGCATGGTGAAACCCCATCTCTACTAAAATACAAAAAATTAGCCGGGTGTGGTGGTGCATGCCTGTAGTCCCAGCTACTTGGGAGGCTGAGGCACGAGAATCACTTGAGCCCGGGAGGTGGAGGTTCCAGTGACCTGAGATGGTACCACTGCACTCCAAAAAAATAAAATAAAATAAAATAAAATAAAATAAAATAAAATAACTAAGTACCAAGCACTATGCTGGATGTTTGATATGCATAAAGTAAGGAAGGACTGGAAATGGGGAGGAATATGTGTATGCTATTACACTATTTCAGGCAAGAAGTGACGAAGGACTTAATAAAGTGGTGGCAGTTTGAAAAGAAAAAAATGGATACAAGATTCACTGTGAAGGGAGCATTGACCTGACAGCAACTGACTGGACCTAGAGGTTAGGGAGAAGGAGAAAATCAAGAGAACTTTGCGTGTTCACAATAAGTAACTGGGAAGATAAGAGGACATTAATAGGAAAACAATTGTCAGGAGATGGATGTAGGTGAGGTTGATCAATTTGATTTTGGATCTAATATTTTTAAATCTTTATTATGCAAATTTTCAAACAGAGAGAAAAATAGAGAGAATAGGATATTGAAGCCCTATATACCCATTACCTAGCTCAACAATTATCACCTCATGGTCAATTTTGTTTCATCAATCTTACCTATTCGTCCCCTTCCTGAATTGAACTTGGAACTTTTTTTATTTTTTCAAATGTATTTTTTGGGTTTTGTTTGGTTTGTTTTTTTTTGAGATGGAATCTGGCTCTTCACTCAAGCTGGAGTGCAGTGGTGTGTCTCGCTCACTGCAACCTCTGCCTCCGGGTTCAAGCGATTCTCCTGCCTCACCTCCCGAGTTGGCTGCGGATTCAAGTGACGCCACCACATCTGGCTATTTTTTTTTTTTTTTTTTTTTTTTTTGAGACAGAGCTTGCTCTGTCGCCCAGCTGGAGTGCATTGGGGATCTCGCTCACTACAGGCTCCGCCTCCCAGATTCATGCCATTCTCCTGCTCAGCCTCCTGAGTAGCGTGACCACAGGCGCACGCGCCCATGCCGGCTTAATTTTGTTTGTATTTTTAGTAGAGACAGGGTTTCACCGAGTAGCCAGGATGTCTTGATCTCCTGACCTTGTGATTCACCCAAGCCTTGGCTCCCAAAGTGACTGGGATTACAGGGGTGAGCCACTGTGCCTGGTCACACCTGGCTAATTTTTTGTATTTTTAGTAGAAACAGGGTTCCACCATGCTGTCCAGGCTGGTCTCGAACTCCTGACCTCGTGATCCACTGGCCTCAGCCTCCAAAAGTGCTGAGATTACAGGAGTGAGCCACAGCGCCTGGCTTCAAATGTATTTATTTTCTAAATTTACATGTAAAGTTGTTTATATTTATCGTGTACAACATGATGTTTTTGAAGTATATAAACATTGTAGAATGGTTAAATTCAGCTAATTAACAACTACAGAATCTCACATAGTTAATCATTTTTTTGCAGTGAAAGCACATAACATCAACTCTCTTTACATTTTTCAAGGATACAATATATCCTTATTAACTATAGTCACCTTGCTGTATCAGAGATCTCTTGAACTTATTCCTCCTATCTGACTGTAAATATGTATCCTTTGACCAACCTCCCCCCAACCCTTCTTCCTGTTAATCCCCCTAGCCACTGGCAACCACTATTCTACTCTACTTCTAAGGGATCCATTTGTCTTCTTGTGCCTGGATTATTTCACTTAACATAATGTCCTCCAGATTCATCCATACTGTCACAAATGACAGAATTACCTTCTTTTTGGTGGCTGAATAGTGTTCCATTGTGTATACATACTGCACTTGACCCATTCATTCACTGTTGGACACTTAGATTGGTTCCATATCTTGGCTATTATGAATAGCGCTGAAATGGACATGGATGTCAAATATCTCCTCAACATACTAATTTGATTTTTCTTGGATAAATACCCAGTAGTGGGATTGCTAGATCGTATAGTAACTCTACTTTTAATTTTTTGAAGAACCTCCATACTGTTTTCTGAATTGAATTATTTTGAAGTAAATCTCAGACATCATATGATATAATCCATGATTCACTATATATTTCTAATTACAATTACATACAATTATCTCAACTAAAAAAAATTTTGAGGCAGGGTCTCACTCTGATGCCCAGGCTGGAGTGCAGTGGCAAAAACAGAGCTCACTGAAGCCCCAACCTCCTAAGCTCAAGTGATCCTCTCGCCTCAGCCTATCGATTAGCTGGGACCTCAGGTGCATGCTAATTTTTTAAATTTTCTGCAGAGACAGAGTCTTGCCATGTTACCCAGGCTGGCCTCAAACTCCTAGGCTCAAGCAATCCTCCTGCCATGGCCTCCCAAAATGCTGAGATTACAGGCTTGAGCCTCCATGCCTGGCCGCCTAAAAATTAACATTAAGCCTGTAATGTAGTCAAATATCCATTAAGCATTTAAATGTTCTCAATCATTTACTTGTTTGTTTATAGTTGATTGTTTGAAATCAGGATCCAAATAAGCAGATTCATTAAATGTTGGATTCTATCTGAAACAGTCATATGGAGATATCAAGCAGGCAATTGAAATTTCAGGTCCAAAACTCAAGGAAGACATAGAGGCCAGAAATACAGATTTGGAAATCATCCTCCCAGAGGGAGTAGTTGAAGCTATTTGACTAGATGAAGCTATTGAGTAGATATCATAGGGGGAGAATATAACAATAAAAATGACCTAAGGAGAGAAATTCAGAATGACTATATTTGGGCAGAAGAGAAAGAGACAACAAGAATGGGGATGAGGAGGGAATAGTTTGAAAGAAATGAGAAGTTGAAAGGTTGGATTGGGTGCAGTGGCTCACGCCGGTTAATTTCAGCACTTTGGGAGGCCATGGTGGGAGGATGGCTTGAGGCCAGGAGTTTGAGACCAGCTTGGACAACGTAGTGTCTCTACCAAAAAAAACTATAAACAAACAAGTAAATGATTGAGGAAGAAAAGAAAAGTTGAAAACAAGACAGTGGTGTTGTAACTGAAACCAAGAAATGAAATCTTTGCAGGAGGGAAGACCTGATTTCCATCAAAAGAGCCTTGGGCTAGGACTTACTCCCTGCTCTATTGTGTGACTTTCTGGATGTGTTATGTGTAGCAAATTGCCTCCCTAAGGCCAAGATTCTTCAGATGTAAAAAATGAACAAAACTGGTCTTTCTGGTTAAAATGCAGCTATGAGGATCAAGTAAGAATGCATGTGAAGAAGGCCCTTGTTGGCTATAAAGCACTGGACAAATATGAGAGACTGTTCATTCGTAGACCTTTATTATTATGTTTATAAACAATGTGAAAATGTAATTTAACTGTTGAATGGAGGATTTGAATATTGGAAAATTCTGAATCTGAAAGGCCATAAATCTTCAAGAATCTCATGAGATACAGCTGGTTTTTATTAAGCATCTACCGTGTGCTAGGCACTGTTTTAAACCCCCTACATACCTTACCTTATTTAATCCTCACGAAAACTTTATGAGATAGGTACTATTATTGTTTTACAGATGAGGAAGCTACGGTTGAGAGAAGCAAATTGATTTGTTCCAGGTCACACAGCTAGGAAGTGGTAGGACCAAATATCAAAACCAAGTCTTTCCCATCTCAGAGCAGGACCTCTTAATCACAACACTAAGCTTCCTCTTTAAAATATGCCTTGGAAAATTAGATCACCATATTGCAACCCTAGTGAATTACCAGTTTAGATATTGAGCATCAAAGGCAGCTATCATCACAAAGAGAGACAACCAGACATTATGTATCTCCTGAGTGAAACACACACCACCCGCTATGAAGCAGTTTTGCCTTTTAAAAAATGACTGTGCGGTGGCTCACGCCAGTAATCCCAGCACCTTGGGAGGCCGAGGCAGGTGGATCACTTGAGGTCAGGAGTTCGAGAGCAGCCTGGCCAACATGGTGAAACCCCATCTCTACTAGAAATACAAAAATTAGCCCAGCATGATGGCGGGCACCTGTAATCCCAGCTATACCAGGAGGCTGAGGCAGAAGAATCATCACTTGAACCTGGGAGGTGGAGGTTGCAGTCAGCCAAGATCATGCCACTGCACTCCAGCCTGGGAGACAGAGCAAGACTCCATCTC
>NW_016807231.1:90257-110687 GCF_001698545.2 Rhinopithecus bieti | reverse complement strand
CCCAGTGAAAATTGAATTTCAAATAAACAACTATACACACACACACACACAGAGAGAGAGGAGAGTTTATTTATATATTATATATTTCACATATTATATATATTATATATGTATATATTTTAGTGTAAGCACATCCCAAGCAATATTTAGTATGTCCCATACATTATATTTGGGACATGCTTATACTACAAAACCATTCATTGTTTATCTGAAATTAAATTTAACTAAGAGTCCTGCATTTATCTTTGCTAAATCTGGCAATCACACTTTTCTTTTCTTTTTCTTTTCTTTTTCTGTTTGGTTTTTTGAAACGGGGTCTCACTCTGTCGCCAGAATGGAGCGTGGTGGCACGATCATAGGCTGAAGTTAGCTCACTGCAGCCTCCATCTCCTGGGCTCAGGCAATCCTCCCACCTCAGGTTCCCAAAGTGTTGGGATTACAGGCGTAAGCCACCATCACACCAGGCCCAGCCCTACTTAATATCCAACTACCTGTTTATGAGGAACACAAAAGACAGAGAAATATATTAAAGGAACCAGGATGAGGCAATCAGCACCAGACTAGGTAAAGGTACAAGAAAACAAGGCTGGGTGCAGTGGCTCATGACTGTAATCCCAGCACTTTGGGATGCCGGGGCAGGACAATCACTTCAAGCCAGGAGTTCAAGACCACTCTGGGCAACAAAGTGCATTTCTACAAAAAATTTTAAAAAACATCTGGGTTTAGTGGCACAAGCCTGTAGTCCCAGCTACTTGGGAGGCTGAGGCAGGAGAATCACTTGAGCCCAGGAGTTTGAAGCTGCAGTGAGCTATGTTTGCACCACTGCACCCCTGACTGGGTGACAGAGTGAAACCCTGTCTCTAAAACAAACAAAAAAGACAAACCACCAAATTTTGTCAATAAATACATATCAAGGGGAGAAAGAGAGAGAAGAAACTTATAGACAACAGAGAACTAAGAGACACAAAAACAATCACAATGTGAAGACTATTTGGATTCTGATTCAGTCTGTTAAAAAATCACATTTGTGACATTGGTAATTTGAACACAGACTGAATGTTTGATTATATTGAGGAATTTTTTAGTTGTTCTAGTGGTATTGCGGGTTTTTCTTAAGAATTCCTTATGTCTTATAGAGACATACAGAAATGTTTATGGATGAAATTATATAAAATATATAACGTTCAGGAGACACATTTGAATAATCTAGAAAGGAATGAAATATGGGTACAGGTATAACTAGACTGGCTTTGAGTTGATGATGTTAAATCTACATAAAAAGCGATTTCATTATAGTTTTTTTTCTACTTTTGTATATGTTTGAAATTACCCATAATAAAAAAGTTTAAATAATCTTTAACACAATGCCGGATGTATTGCAAACACTTAATATATGTTTGCTGGAGAGTAAATGGGTTTGTTAATTTAAAAAAGAAAGCTCTGGTTGGGCGCTGTGGCTCACGCCTGTAATCCTAGCACTTTGGGAGGCCAAAGAGGGTGGATCACTTGAGGTCAGAAGTTCGAGACCAGCCTAGCTATCATGGTGAAACCCCGTCTCTACTAAAAATACAAAAAAATTAGCCAGGCATGGTGGTGCACCTGTAATCCCAGCTACTTGGGAGGCTGAGATTCGAGAATCGCTTGAACCCAGGAGGCAGAGGTTACAGTGAGCTGAGATGGTGCCACTGCACTCCAGCCTGGGCAACAGAGTGAGACTCTGACTCAAGAATAAAAAAAAAAACTCTCAGATGGCCACCAAATAAAAAAAATTTTTTTTGAAATGAAATTACAAGCATGAATATGCCTGAACACACAAATGAGACCCATTTAAAGATTATACTATACACAAATGGAAACAATAATACATTGTTCAGACAAGAGAGTTTGTTTATTGAACATGAACAGTTGAGAAACTCTGGGCAGAAGAGGTACATATATTATAGGTACTTTATTAAGGTAATCACAGAAAACATTTTAACCCTTCAAAAGATGTTATGCAGAAAATTCACTGTAGATGTCCTTTAATATTTTTTATTCCAGAGAATTCTTGTGGAAAGCTGTCTTAATTTCCCAAAGGCCTTTGGGCAGATTTGAGTGCTCACTTGCAAGTGAATCTCTAATTACTGGGAGTTAATGACCTCTCATGCTGAATAATGCATGCGCTTGATAGAAGAGACTTACCCAAAATGCCGTGTTGTCAGTTTTTAATGCATTCTTGCCTTGCCTGCTGTGTACATAAAGGCAATCAAATTCAAAGTAACTCTCCCACACAAGGTGTAGCTTTCTGTGTTTAAGGAAGTGTTTAGTGCTGGTTAGTGAAATAAGGTCTCTATTTTATGCTTAATATTCTATTATATGGATGTACCATAATAAATTCAAACATTCCCTTATTAATGGCTATTTCCCACTTTTGCTATTACAAATAAGAATATCCAGTTTCAATTTTCTGCATATGGCTAGCCAGTTATCCCAGCATCACTTATTGAATAGAGAGTCCTTTCCCCATTTCTTTTTTTGTTTGTTTGTTTTGTTTTTTGCTTTTTGTTTTTTTGTTTTAACTTTGTCAAAGATCAGATGGTTGTAGGTGTGAAGCATTATTTCTGAGCTCTCTATTCTGTTCCGTTTGTCTACGTACCTGTTTTTGTACCGGTGCCATGCTGTTTTGGTCACTGTAGTCCTGTAGTATCGTTTGAAGTCAGGTAGCTTGGTGCCCTTAGCTTTGTTCTTTTGCTTAGGGTTGCCTTGGCTATTCAGGCTGTCTTTTGGTTCCATATGAATTTTTAAATTGTTTTTTCTAATTATCTGAAGAATGTCATTGGTAGTTTGTTAGGAATGACATTGAATCTGTAAATTTCTTTGGGCAGTATGGCCATTTTAACAATATTGATTCTTCCTATCTATGAGCATGGAATGTTTTTCCATTTGTTTGCGTCATCTCTGATGTCTTTAAGCAGTGTTTTGTAGTTCTCTTTGTAGAGTTCTTTCATCTCCCTGCTTAGCTGTATTCCTAGGTATTTCATTCTTTCGTGGCTATTGTGAATGAGGTTGTATTTCTGATTTGGCTCTCAATTGGATGTTGTTGGTGTATAGGAATACTACTGATTTTTGTACATTGATTTTGTATCCTGAAACTGCTGAAGTTATCAGATCAAGGAGCTTTTGGGCAGAGACTATGGGGTTTTCTAGATGTAGAATCATATCATCCACAAACAGGGACGGTTTAACTTCCTCTCTTTCTATTTGGATGTCATTTATTTCTTTCTCTTGCCTGATTGTCCTGCCCAGAACTTCCAATACTATGTTGAATAGGAGCGATGAGAGAAGGCATCCTTGTCTTGTGCCGGTTTTCAAGGGGGAATGCTTTCAGCTTCTGCCCATTCAGTATGATGTTGGCTGTGGGGCTGTCATATATGGCTCTTATTATTTTGAAGTATGTTCCTCTTCCTTACACCATACACAAAAATCAACTCAATGTAATCCCAGCACTTTGGGAAACCGAGGCAGGCAGATCACAATGTCAGGAGTCTGAGACCAGCCTGACCAACATGGTGAAACCCCGTCTGTACTAAAAATACAAAAATCAGCCGGGCATGCTGGCGCATGCCTGTAATCCCAGCTACTCAGGAGGCTGAGGCAGGAGAATCGCTTGAACCTGGGAGGCGGAGGTTGCAGTGAGCCGAGATTGCATCACTGCACTCCAGCCTGGGCGACAGAACGAGGCTCTGTCTCAAAAAAAATAAAATAAAATAAAAAGGAAAATAATTAAACTCAAGATGAGTTGAAGACTTAAATGTAAACCTAAAACTATAGAAACCTGAAAGATAACCTAGAAAATACTAAATGGCATAGGCCCTGGCAAAGATTTCATGACAAAGATGCCAAAAGCAATTGCAACAAAAACAACAATTGACAAATGGGACCTAATTATCCAAAGAGCTTCTGCACAGCAAAAGAAACTCTCAACAGAGTAAACAGACAACCTACAAAATGGGAGAAAATATTTGCAAACTATGTATCCAACAAAGGTCTAATATCCAGAATCTATAAAGAACTTAAATGAATGTACAAGCAAAACCAACACCATTAAAAGTGGGCAAAGGACAATGATATGGTTTGGCTTTGTGTCTCCACCCAAATCTCATCTTGAATTGTAATCCCCACGTGTCCACGGAGAGACCTGGTGAAAGGTGAATGGATCATGAGGATGGTTTCCCCCATGCTGTTCTCATGATAGTGAGGGAGTTCTCACTAGAGCTGATTGTTTTAAATGTAGCACTTCCTCACTCTTCCTCTCTCTCTCTCTCTCCACCATAAGGAGACATGCCTTGCTTCCCCTTCACCTTCCACTATGATTGTACGTTTCCTGAGGCTTCTCTAGCCATGCAGAACTGTGAGTCAGTCCAGGCGCGGTGGTTCAAGCCTGTAACCCCAGCACTTTGAGAGGCCAAGGTGGGTGGATCACCTGAGGTCAGGGGTTCAAGACCATCCCGGTCAACATGGTGAAACCCCGTCTCTACTAAAAATACAAAACTTAACTGGGTGTGGTGGCATGTGCCTGTAGTCCAAGCTACTCGGGAGGCTGAGGTGGGAGAATTGCTTGAACCTGGCAGGCAGATGTTGCAGTGAGCCGAGATTGTGCCACTGCACTGCAGCCTGGGCAACAGAATGAGACTGTCTTAAATAAATAAATAAATAAATAAATAAATAAATAAATAAAAGAAGGCGTGTGAGTCAATTAAACCTCTTTCCTTTATAAATTACCCAGTCTCAGGTAGTATCTTTATAGCAGTGTGAAAACAGACTAATACAGACATGAACAGGCACTTCTCAAAAGAAGACATACATGTGGCCAACAAATACATGAAAAAATGCTCATCATCACTAATCTTTACAGAAATGTACATCACAACCACAATGGGATACCATCTTGTGCCAGTCAGAATGGCTATTATTAAAAAGTCAAAAATAACGGATGCTGGTAAGGTTGTGGAGAAAAGGTAACATTTATACGCTTCTGGTGAAAATGTAAATTAGTTGAGCAATTGTGGAAAGCAGTGTGATGATTCCACAAAGGGCTTAAAACAGAATTACCATTTGACGTAGCCATCCCATTATTGAGAATATACCCAAAGGAATATAATTCATTCTACCATAAAGACATATGCATGCATATGTTTATTGCAGCACTATTCACAACACCAAAAACATAGTATCAACCTAAATGCCCATCAATGGTAGACTGGCTGAAAAAAATATGGCACGTATATACCATGGAATACTACGCAGCCATAAAAAAGAATGAGACCATGTCCTTTGCAGCAACATGGATGGAGGTGAAGTCATTCTTATAAGCAAACTAACATAGGAACAGAGAATAAAAAATACCACATGTTCTCTTTTTTCTTTTTTGAGACAGAGTCTCGCTGTGTCACCCAGGCTGGAGTGCAGTGGTGCGATCTCGGCTTACTGCAACCTCTGTCTCCCAGGCTCAAGCAATTCTCCTGCCTCAGCCTCCCAAGTAGCTGGGACTACAGCTGTGCGCCACCATGCCCAGCTAATTTTTTGTATTTTCAGTAGAGATGGGGTTTCACCATGTTGGCCAGGTTGGTCTCAAACTCCTGACCTCAAGTAAACCCCCGTCTTGGCCTCCCAAAGTGCTGGGATTACAGGCGTGCCTTTTCTTTTTTTATTTTTATTTTTATTTATTTATTGATTTTGAGACAGAGTTTCGCTCTTGTTGCCCAGGCTGGAATGCAACAGCGTAATCTTGGCTCACTGCAACCTCTGCCTCCCAGGTTCAAGCAGTTCTCCTGCTTCAGCCTCCCGAGTAGCTGTGATTACAGGCATGTGCCACCACATCCGGCTAATTTTATATTTTTAGTAGAGATGGGGTATCCCCATGCTGGTCAGGCTGGTTTCGAACTCTTGACCTCAGGTAATCCGCCTGCTTTGACCTCTCAAAGTGCAGGGATTACAGGCATGAGACACCACACCTGGTCGCATATTCTTATTTATAAGTGAGAGTTAAATGAGAACACGTGACACAAAAAGGGGAACAACAGACACCAGAGATTACTTGAGGGTGGAGGGTGGGAGAAGGAGAAGATTAAAAAACTGACTATTGGGAACTATGCTTATTACCTGGGTGACAAAATAATTTGTATGCCAAACCCCCAAGACATGCGGTTTACCTGTCTAGGAATTGGAGGCTGTAGTGAGCCATGATTACACCACTACACTCCAGCCTGGGTGTCAGAGTAAGACCCTGTCTCCAAACAAAAACAAAACAACAACAACAACAACAAAATAATGCATTTGCCCCTATTTCTGTGGGAGAGATTACTAGAATGGGTTTGCTAGGCCAAAAAGTATGAACATCTTAATTTTAATAGACACTAATTGCACATATTTTTTAAATTAGGGCTGAGATATGGAATGTTGTTTAAAAAAATGCCATTACTGGCCGGGTGTGGTGGCTCATGCCTGTAATCTCAGCACTTTGGGAGGCCGAGGCGGGTGGATCACCTGAGGATGAGAGTTCTAGACCAGCCTGACCAATGTGGCGAAACCCTGTTTCTACTAAAATACAAAATTAGCTAGGTGTGATAGTATGCACCTGTAGTCCCAGCTGCTTGGGAGGCTGAGGCAGGAGGATCTCTCAATCCCAGAAGCCTGAGCTTACAGTGAGCTTTGATCACACCACTGCACTCCAGCCTGGGTGACAGAGGGAGATCCTGTCTCTATTTAAAAAAAAAAAAATGAAAGAAAAATATAAAACAGTTTCCTTGAAGGCCGGGCACGGTGGCTCAAGCCTGTAATCCCAGCACTTTGGGAGGCCGAGACGGGCGGATCACAAGGTCAGGAGATCGAGACCATCCTGGCTAACACGGTGAAACCCCGTCTCTACTAAAAAATACAAAAAACTAGCCGGGCGCAGTGGCGGGCGCCTGTAGTCCCAGCTACTCGGGAGGCTGAGGCAGGAGAATGGCGTGAACCTGGGAGGCGGAGCTTGCAGTGAGCTGAGATCCGGCCACTGCACTCCAGCCTGGGCGACAGAGCAAGACTCTGTCTCAAAACAAACAAACAAACAAACAAACAAACAGACAGACAGACAGACAAAACAGTTTCCTTGAAGTCTATATTTAAAAGAAACACAGATTCATTTGTTCAAACCATAAAGTCCTGAAGAATCTATTACAATAAATAAGATACATTTCTTATATTTTAGAGACTGATAGATAATTCAGTAGAACTCTAACCTTAGCCCCAAAAGCCAAGATACATATTAATATTTACCACCTTTAGCAGGCTGAATGTGCTTTGTATTGAGGCCTGAATCAGCTAAGAAAGTACTATGTCATACAAACACCATGTTTTATGTTCACTTATACTTTCATTATAGAACTAGACTGTGAGCTTCCTGAGGCCAGAGATTTCTATGTTTCCTGCTTCTTTGTATACTCCTTGGAAGTCAGCACAGTGCCTTGTATAAAGAGGCACTCAATAAATATTTGACGAATAAACATTACATATATGTAAATGTATGTACGTATACACAGTAAATCCTTAATGTTGCTAGATTCTTGGAAACTGTGACTTTAAGCACAATGACATATAACAAAACCAACTTTACCATGCACTAATTGACATAAACAAGAGTTAAGCTCCTTTGACCTATCCTGGTCACAAAACACCAGACTTCTAAATACAGACCAAAACACTTCTAATATTAGACACTGAAATAAATGTTAGCTATACATACATTTAAGAAAGACTTATATAAACAAGTATGTAAATGATTTATCTGCTTATTTAGTCCCAGGTGGCCAGAGTCCATCCCAGCAGCTCAAGGCCAAGGCGGGAACCAACCCTGGAGAGGATGCCATCTCGTCGCAGGGCACACTCACACATACACTTGTACTCATTCAGACTGGGGACAATTCAGACATGCCAGTTCACCTAACGTGCAGACCTTTGGGATATGGGAAGAAGCTTGAATACCCAGAGAAAACCCACACAGACATGGGGAGAATGTGCAGACTCCACACAGACAGTGGCCCCAGGCAGGAATGGATTTTCTTTTCTCATCAACATTAAAACGAAACGACATTGGACAAAATGACATTATGTGACAACCTGCCATATTTATTTACTTCGCTTTGTAAGTATATAAACAGGAAGTATATACAGAAATGAGAGCAGGGGAAATAGAACAGATAAGAGTGGCGTGAAACTTTTCACCAAATACCTTTCTATATTACTTTGACTTTGAACTATGTAATGGAATCTAGTTTATAAGTAAAACAAAAAACAAACAAACAAAAAAAACCCTCCCAGACCTGTACATGAATAGCTTTCCCTTGCTTCAACAACTGTAGCCAGTTGTTTTCTGACTGGAGACAGATAGGCAAAAGGTCTCCTGAAACAGACAATGGGCAACATAATCCATTACTCATACTGGAGGTAAAAGAACTTAGTGGTTAGGAGGGCTGGCTCTGGAGCCACTCTGCCTGGGCTCAAATCCTAGTTTTGCCATTTACTAACTGTATGACGCTGGGCAAGTCACTTAATCTCACCATTACTCAGTTATTTGCAGGGGTGTCCAAACTTTTGGCTTCCCTGGGCCACACTGGAAGAACTGTCTTGGCCCATACATAAAATACACTAATACTAACTAGCTAATGAGCTTTAAAAAAGGTGATATCTGCCACAATAGATAAGCAAAAAAGTCCTCGAATTCAAAGGGTTGGACATGGCCTGTCTATAAAATTGTATAGACGGAGACAAACTAGTACTCCCTGACAGGCTTGCTGTAACACTTAAAGAGATAATAAAATGCTAAACATAGTATCTAGTACACAGTCAATATCTGCTATGGGTTTGATTTTTTTAAACAAATAAACAAAAAATGTGAGCAAGAATAAGAGATGAAGATGCTAACACTAGCATCATGTACAGGTCTGGGAGTTTTTTCTTTACTTATAAACTAGACTCCATGACATGGTTCAAAGTTCTATCCCTAGAGACTTTCTAGGGATAGAAAGCGGTGGCCCAGATGTATACTGTTCTCTGGGGTTATATCTGGTTGCAGCCTAGAGAGAGGAAATGTACCAAAGTAAACAAAGATATGATGGCAAAACACAAGCAAAATGACGTAATAAACAATGAAAAAAGAAGACATAAGCAAAAAAATACAAAAGGTGAATATATGAAATAATGCTGAATCCACTCATAATTAAAGAAATTCAAATTAGGATGAGATACTATTTTCCTCCATCGGATTGGCAAAAGAGTAAAGGTTGATTATACCTGGTATAGAGAAATGGAGCTTAAAGGTTGATTATACCTGGAATAGAGAAATGGGATCCCCACACAGTGTTAGCAAGATTGTAAATTAATATAACCTTTTATCTTAAGGGAGGGAAAATGGAAGCTAATTATTCAAAATTTAAAATGTGTATATCCTTTATTTTAATTTGTATTATTTATTTATTTATTTTTTATTTTTTAAATTAATTAATTAATTTTTTTTGAGACAATGTCTTGCTCTGTCGCCCAGGTTGGAGTGCAGTGGGGCAATCTCGGCTCACTGCAAGCTCTACCTCCCAGGTTCAAGTGATTCTCCTGCCTCAGCCTCCTGAGTAGCTGGGACTACAGGTGCCCACCACCATGCCTGGCTAATTTTTGTATTTTTAGTAGAGACAGGGTTTCGCCATGTTGACCAGGCTGGTCTCGAACTCCTGACCTCAGGTGATCTGCCTGCCTCAGCCTCCCAAAGTGATGGGATTACAGGCGTAAACCACTGCATCCAACNTTTTTGTGACAGAGTCTCATTCTGTCACCCAGGCTGGAGTGCAATGGCATGATCTCAGCTCACTGCAATCTCCGCCTCCCGGTTTCAAGCGATTCTCCTGTCTCAGCCTTCCAAGTAGCTGGGATTACAGGCGCGTGCCACCACACCCGGCTAATTTTTTGTATTTTTAGTAGAGATGGGGTTTCACTGTGTTAGCCAGGATGGTCTCGATCTCCTGACCTCAGGTGATCCGCCTGCCTCGGCCTTTGAAAGTGCTGTGATTACAGGTGTGAGCCACCACCCCCAGCCTCTTGTGTCATTTTTTAAATAATATTTTTCAAAATTACCAGCCACTATAAGAAGCACTGCTCTTATATTATTAATACTTCCAGTTTGGTATACAATACTTTTCTATACTAAAAGAAGAATCACTTTATTTTTTTTCCAGCTTTATTGAGGTATGTTTGACAAATAAATGTACACAATTAAAGTGCACAATGTGATGATTTGCTATATGTATACACTGTGAAATGATTACCACAATCAAGCTAATGAACATATTCATCATCTCAAATAGGGGCCCTTATTTTCTAGGAGAAATATTTTATATGGCCTCTTCATCACAGTCTGAATTCTGAGTGTCATTTCTGTCCTTCCTGGTCCCTTTTTGCAAGGACAAACTGGTTCTCTGCATTCTTTAAAAGATATTTTATTGGTATCTTTTCCTCTTTTCTTTTGTCCCTGTAATTTTAAGGTCCTTTTATTTGCTGGTCTTCAAATTCAAAATAGGTGCTTGTTTATAACCAGTGAAACAATGCAATACAAAGACGTATAAAGACAAAGCTAATCATCCCCACCTCAACCTCTTGATGTAATCAACATTAAGAGCTTGCTAAGTACTCTTCCATAACCCTCTTTGTTCATACGAACAGATCAAACCTATGTGCACACATTTGTTTCCACCAAAACATAATCATATAATAAGCAGTATTCTGCAATTTGTTTCACTTAACTATATAGGTATATATACATACATACATATATATTTTATATAATATGTGAAATAAACAGACTATATTACTTAACAAAATATAATGAAAATATTCCGCAGTCTTAAATTCTTTTCCAGTTCTAAAATTCATTTTTTCTTTTCAAGAGGGATCACTATCAGAAATAAAATTAATTTTGGTATTCCTTTAGAAAACATACCACCATTATAATTATTTGTAATAAATTGTTTAATGTCTTTCATCCCCGCTTGACTGACAGCTCCATGAAGTCAGGGTACTTATTTTGCTCACCACTGTATCTCCAGATTTTAAGGTAGTGTTGCCAGCATAGTAACTACCTACAATATATTTGTTCATTGTTTCAGAACTCCCTGAAACCTTCATTCTACTTAAACTAGGTCACTGACAATACTTAAATATATGTGTGTCTTTAGGAACTCGGGCCCCAGTAAGTCACCACTCAATTTTATCTTAATGGAACCTAGTAACAATCCACTTTAAATAATTGTAAAATTTGTGCTTTTAGCAAAAGCCTTCTGCCGCAAAATGAGTTTGTTTTTTTTTTTGAGATGGAGTCTTGTTCACTCTCCCAGGCTGGAGTGCAGTGGCACGATCTCCGCTCACTGCAACCTCTGCCTCCCAGGTTCAAGCAATTCTCCTGCCTCAGCCTCCGGAGTAGCTGGGATTACAAGCGTGCGCCACCACGCCCAACTAATTTATGTATTATTAGTACAGACGGGGTTGGCCAGGCTGGTCTCGATCTCCTGACCTCAGGTGATCCACCCGTCTCGGCCTCCCAAAGTGTTGGGATTATAGGCGTGAACCACTGCACCTGGCCAAAAATGAATTTTAAAAGACAGATCGGTGGCTCACACCTGTAATCCCAGCACTGTGGAAGGCCGAGGCAGGTGGAACACCTGAGGTCAGGAGTTCGAGACCAGCCTGGCCAACATGGCGAAACCCCGTCTCTACTAAAAACAAAAAAAATTAACCGGACATAGTGGCGCATGCCTGTAATCCTAGCCACTCAGGAGGCTGAGGCAGGAGAATCACTTGAAACCGGGAGACGGAGGCTGCAGTGAACCGAGATCCCACCATTGCACTCCAGCCTGGGCAAAAAGAGTGAAGCTCGGTCTCAAAAAGAAAAAAAAAAGACACATCACATCAAATATTTAGTGGAAAGAGAGCTCTGCACTCCTAATTAGAAGACCTGAGGGCCAGGTGCAGTGGCTCACGCCTGTAATCCCAGCACTTTGGGAGGCCGAGGCGGGTGGATCACCTGAGGTCAGGAATTCAAGACCAGCCTGGCCAACCCTGTCTCTACTAATAATACAAAAATTAGCCGGGCGTGGTGGCGGGCTCCTGTAATCCCAGCTACTAAGGAGGCTGAGGTAGAAGAATCGCTTGAACCCGGGAGGCAGAGGTTGCACTGAGCCAAGGTCGCGCTATTGCACTCCAACCTGGGTAACAAGAGCGAAACTCCGCCTCAAAAAAAAAAAAGAGAGAGACCTGGATTCCAGTCCCACCTCTGCCATTAACTTGCTGTGTGGCCTTTTGAAATTTCCTTATCCTTTTTAGGCCTGGTTCCTCAGCTGTAGTTCTACTATTCATTAATTCCACTAATATTTACTGTCCACTTCTTGCTGGCACTGTGGTTAAGTACTAGAAATACTGGGGTGAATACTAACGGCCAGTACTTTTTAGTAAACGCTTACTCTAGGCCTGAAATTTTGCTAACGGAGTCATATGCACTATCTCATCTAATTTTCTATGAAAATAGGCACTACTGTGACATTTTCTGTACTTTACAAATGAGGGAACTGAGGCACAGCGAGGTGAAGTAACTTTCCCAGGATATCAAAAGGTGTGGTGAAGACAGGATTGGATTCCAGGCAGTGGGGCTTCAGATCTCATTCCAATAATCATAAGAAACCCTTGATACCATAATTGCATGACTATTTCAGTGGCCTGCGTTTTGGTCTGAGCCCAGGAGTACTAGGGGGGTGGGCAATATGAGGGTTCAAGGACGCAGGGGTACATCAGAGAAACCAGCAAGAGGTCTGATAACAAGCGACACCGGGAGCAAGAATCTCTCGCTCTCGCAATTTCCATGCCAGGAAGGTGAAGTAAGAGGTGTCAGCGAGTCGTAGGCACGGCCTCCTCTCTGGGCGTCCCGTTGGGTAAAGGGGAGTGTACGGGTCACGTAGGCCTAAAGCACGTCTCTGAACTCGGCAGGGGGCGGGGAGAAAGGGCACGCAGTGTGCGCGCAATGTGCGCGCAGCGTGCGCGCCGGCCCTTCCTACGCCTGAGCGGGCGGGCAAACGGACGGCTCCGCCCAGCCGCGGGCTCCTTTGCCCCGCCTCACTACCCCCGCCTTCGCGGCGCCCGTTTCCTGGCCCTCCCCACCTTTAGTGAGACCAACGAGAGGACACCGCCTGCGGCTAGAACATCCCGGCCAGGAGCGTAACCGAGTGGCGTGCCAACGTGAGGGGAAACCCGTGTGCGGCTGCGCTTTCCTACCCCCAAGCCGTTCTAGACGCGGGTGAGTGGCGGGGGCTTGACCCCCACCCCGAGCGCACCCTGACTGCTCTCCGTCTCTTGGGGGAGGCCTGGGCCCCAGCCCTCTCCCAGCATGCTCCACGCGGGATGCTTGGGCAGGTGCAGCGGGAGGCTTGTCAACACAGGAGACCTAGAGCCTTCTTCCTGGGGGCGCTCTCTTGGTCCTTCAGAGGGATCTCTAGGTTACCATGTCCTTCCTCTCACTTTTCTTCCCTATTTCGTCTTCCTTTTCCGTACTTCACCTCAACTACCTTCACCCAAAAGGTTCCTCTAAAACCATTGGGGTAATTTCTGTGTCATTTGTGCTCGTGTGCAGTTTTAAATTTCCTTCTGCACAAAGTATCCTATCATATGCATCCCTACTGTTACATTTTTTGCCTCTCTGATGGGGAAAAAATCTCCTTAGAATAATTTTTGCAAATTACTGTGTTTAAAATGTGCAGACTTACTGAGTTTTGATCACTATTTTTGCAGCCAGGAGTAGGATCGCCATCAGGAAGAATTCTGACACATATGACATAATTGAGCAAAGAAACGTGTGAATTATGTATTGGCCAGAAATAATGAAAACTGCGTGACATGAAATACAAAAATCCTATATAAATTAATTTTAGGGTGCACCTGACAATTTTTTGTTTGTTTGTTTTGAGACAGAGTCTGGCTCTTGTCGCCCAGGCTGGAGTGCTGTGGCGCGATCTTGGCTTACTGCAACCTCCATCTCCCGGGTTCAAGCAATTCAGCCTCCTGAGTAGCTGGGATTATAGTCATGTGTCACCATGCCAGGCTAATTTTTGTATTTTTAGTAGAGACAGGGTCTCACCATGTTAGCCAGGCTGGTCTTGAACTCCTGACCTCAGGTGATCCACCCGCCTCGGCCTCCCAAAGTGTTGGTATTACAGGCGTGAGCCACCGTGCACAGCAGACAATTCTAATATTACGCAGCGCTTGTTTTCTGTCACTTCTCTTCTTAGAACTGTGTTTATTGACCAAGTTCTGTGAGTGACAGAGGAAAGCCTTCCTGCCTCTTGCGCCACCCACCACTCAGAAATTACATCTGCCAAGCTATTCCACACCTTGTCTTTCTGGTAAAGTCAAAATTCCATTTCCTCTAGAAGAAAACCATAGGAGTGGTTTCCTTGTAACAATATGGTGCTTTTGGGTGCAAAACATCAGTTATGGTCAACAGATCCCACTTTTTTTCCATTTGTATGAAAACAAGGATATTCCGTGACCCATTTATCAAACTCTAATGTGGTAGAAGCACTATGGCAATTATTCTGTAATGGAAAAAAAACATGAAACTGATTTGAGAAATGTGGTTTCTAATCCACTTCTACCACTGTCTAACTGGGTGACTGAATCAGTTACTTAACCTCTGTGGACTTCCATTTCCTCTCTGTAAAATGAGAGAAGTGACTGACATTGGGTAGCTTTCTAAGGCTCCTTTCAACCATAAGAGAAAACGGGGAAATCTAAGTAGCTCAATAGATCGCTTTTTTCTGAAGATGGAGGGAAGATTGGAAAATTCAGCCTTTACTAGAACAAATGGTTAACATACAATTTTTTTGAACAAGTGTATTTAGTATCAGCTTTTAATTTCTTTTATTTATTTACTTTTTCTGAGACAGAGTCTCACTCTGATGCCCTGGCTAGAGTGCCGTGGTGAGATCACAGCTCACTGCAGCCTCCGCCTCCCAAGTTCAAGAGATTCTTGTGCCTCAGCCTCCCGAGAAACTGGGATTACAGGCACCCACCACCACGTCTGGCTAATTTTTTGTATTTTGAGTAGAGAGAGGGTTTCACCATGTTGCCCAGGCTGGTCTCGAACTCCTGAGCTCAAGGAATCCACCCACCTCAGCCTCCCAAAGTGCTGAGATAACAGCCATGAGCCACTGCACCCGGCTCTTAATTTCTAATTGAAATAAAAGTGTAAAGTTTTCCGTTTTACTTCCCCAAAGAAGAAGAAAATTCGTTTTGAGGAAATAAAATGTTTATTAATAGGCCCCAGATATGTCTATCAATATTCCTTTTCAAAAAATGTAACTTTTATTATGGGCTTCTATTACATCAATAGTTGGGATACTGTATTGGAAACCATTTAGTTTTAGGAACAAAAGGGTAAATATTAACATATATGATGTTATTCTCAAGAAACTTGGTTTAGATTTACTCAAAACACTTAAGGACAGCAGCCATCAGTTAAAGAAAGCACTATGTTGAGAACAGAAATGTCAGCACAGTACCATTGGTGATTTGCCATTTATAGGTGGTTTTATCTATTCAATCCAAGGTTTTGGTGTAAAATCCATTATATTTTAGAGGTATTTAAATAATGCAAGCTTGTGATGTGAAATTCTTTAAAGAGAATGGTGGATGGATAACCTCTGTAACACTGCTTTCAAGGGTTTATTAAATCCCCATAGATGAAGTGCAAAACAAATTCTCCATAGAGGAGTTGTTGCAAAGTTCCAGTTTATACCAAACAGTAATCAGATTCCATTGGAAGCTAAAGATTTTGAGAGTCCTTTGTACTATATGCAACTAACTTGATTTCAAGCTTTAAATAAATCATTAAGAGGAAATGGTAATGTTTTCCTATACTCAAGAATCAGAGCAGCGAATCAACAATATAAATAAGGTGTAACAGTTTAATCGGGGTATTATTAAGTTGCTTTTTAAGAGTCTTTTTCTTCTTTATAGGAAAAATCGACTTTGCTGAAGCTTAGGCTCCGTATACTTTGTGCGTATTAGGAGATTATAGGGAATGCTTGCAGCATGCTCTGGAACGAGCCATTTTCTAGTCGCATATTAGTAGATACACTAGCTAGGGGACAATCATTAATAGGGGATTGGTCTGGAAGTAGAATGCACAACCATGAGCATAACACCTACACGCCTCACTAACAAAGAAGATATCTGAAAATTTCAATGGATTGGTTAATAGAGGGAATGACCGTGTCAATGGAGCTCTGTATGGGAGAGGCTTTCGAAGGTGACATATACTGTATATAACCTTGTAAAAAACCCAAAGATGTGAGTCTTTGGGCTGCAGTAAAGGAGACTTGGACCAAACACTGTGACAAAGCAGAGTTCTTCAGTTCTGAAAATGTTAAAGTGTTTGAGTCAATTAATATGGACACAAATGACATGTGGTTAATGATGAGAAAAGCTTACAAATATGCCTTTGATAAGTATAGAGACCAATACAACTGGTTCTTCCTTGCACGCCCCACTACGTTTGCTATCATTGAAAACCTGAAGTATTTTTTGTTAAAAAAGGATCCATCACAGCCTTTCTATCTAGGCCACACTATAAAATCTGGAGACCTTGAATATGTGGGTATGGAAGGAGGAATTGTCTTAAGTATAGAATCAATGAAAAGACTTAACAGCCTTCTCAATATCCCTGAAAAGTGTCCTGAACAGGGAGGGATGATTTGGAAGATATCCGAAGATAAACAGCTAGCAGTTTGCCTGAAATATGCTGGAGTGTTTGCAGAAAATGCAGAAGATGCTGATGGAAAAGATGTATTTAATACCAAGTCTGTTGGGCTTTCTATTAAAGAGGCAATGACTTACCACCCCAACCAGGTAGTAGAAGGCTGTTGTTCAGATATGGCTGTTACTTTTAATGGACTGACTCCAAATCAGATGCATGTGATGATGTATGGGGTATACCGTCTTAGGGCATTTGGGCATATTTTCAATGATGCATTGGTTTTCTTACCTCCAAATGGTTCTGACAATGACTGAGAAGTGGTAGAAAAGCATAATATGATCATTGTATAAGATATGTGTTGTCATTATTTGTAGTAGTAATTACATATCCAATACAGCTGTATGTTTCTTTTTCTTTTCTAATTTGGTGGCACTGGTATAACCACACATTAAAGTTAGTAGTACATTTTTAAATGAGGGTGGTTTTTTTCTTTAAAGCACATGAACATTGTAAATGTGTTGGAAAGAAGTGTTTTAAGAATAATAATTTTGCAAATAAAGTATAGATATTATATTTATGTGATAAATTCTAAATTATGAATATTAGAAATCTGTGGCACATAATTTTGCTGATTGGTTAAAAAAATTTTAACAGGTCTTTAGCATTCTAAGACATGCAAATGATATCTCTAGTTGTGAATTTGTGATTAAAATAAAACTTTTAGCTGTGTGTTCCCTTTACTTCTAATACTGATTTATGTTCTAAGCCTCCCCAAGTGCCAATGGATTTCTCTTCTCAAAATATACAACTAAGCAACTAAAGAAAATTAAAGTGAAAGTTGAAAAATATCCCTAAGAAAAAAAACTGAAAATTACTTACAAAATTGAGTAATTTTCCTGGAAGCTAATTTAGTGTCATTCCTCAGAGCATACGCAATTTCAGTGTAACTATCTGTACTTCAGCATGCAGATACTGACATTGGATTGGTGCCTATGAAGAATGTCATGTCATTTAATTGTGTTGTTTCTCAGTTAATCAAGCTCCCAGCTGCAATTTGGATAAAGATGTGCTCCTGCTGGGTCAGTGAGTTCTGTGGAAATTTGAAGAACTTGTTTTGGCCATCTGGCAATTTCACTTACCTGAGTTGAATCTGTTCTGTATTTTGTTTTGTTTTGTTTTTTTGGCACAGAGTCTTGCTCTGCCGCCCAGACTGGAGTGCAATGGCACAATCTCGGCTCATTGTAACCTCTGCCTCCTGGTTTCAAGCAGTTCTCCTGCCTTAGCCTTCCAAGTAGCTGGGATTACAGGTGCCCACCACCACGCCCGGCTAATTTTTTGTATTTTTAGTAGAGATGGGATTTCGCCATGTTGGCCAGGCTGGTCTCAAACTCTGACCTCAGGTGATCTACCCACCTTGGCCTCCCAAAGTTCTGAGATTACAGGCATAAGCCTCTGTGCCCATCCTGTTCTGGATTTTGTTTCCTTGTTCAAGTTTAGGGATTTTTCCCATATTCACGGCTGTACCATATCTGTTTTCAGTGTGGAGGTCCTAACCTATCTACTTTGCGTTATCATACCTTTTCCCAAATTTCAATGGCTACTCAGAAACTTAATCTAGTGGTAGATGCAATAGCTCCTGTACTGATAAATGTGTGAAATGCTTAGAGCTGACTTGTTCTATAATCTGGCCAGCACATGCTGTAAGTCCCCATAGAGTGTTAGAGCATGACATTTTAGAGATCAATATTCGTGTAACTGGCCTCATGATGGTAATGGTCTCCCACAGCTTTAGCAAATCAGAAAGAAAATTTCCTTAAGAAGGCCTTGGGCTTGAAGTTATTGATCCTCAGCGTAGTGTGTAAAACTTTGCTTTATTTCTGATTTTTCTCACTGAGGGTTTTGGTTAAGATGAAGCGTTACTAGTTTTGAAGAATAACAAAACCCCTTTATGAAGCCCCCTAATATGTGGTCTCAGATGCAGTTACTACAATCAAATCATGTTCAGTGTGAGTATAGTAATAAACAGTATCTCTCAGAGTGTGACACAGCTTATGTGTCATCTTGCCCCAACACCAGTATATTTAAAATTTTCTATTGCATTTATCATCTTCACTTACATTAGTATATCAGAGTATCATAACATGTCAGAATGCATTACATTATTTGTTTTGCTAATGAGTACTAAGATAACATTGCCTTTTAAACTAAATTGATGCTCTTGATTGTATCTTTATACATGAGTGGTTTTTTTGTTTGTTTGGTTGGTTGGTTGGTTGGTTTTTGAGACGGAGTTTTGCTCGTGTTGCTCAGGTTGGAATGCAATGGCGCGATCTCGGCTCACTGCAACCTCTGCCTCCCGGGTTCAAGCTATTCTCCTGCCTCAGCCTCACGAGCAGCTGGGATTACAGGCATGTGCTACCACGCCCGGCTAATTTTGTATTTTTAGTAAAGATGGGGTTTCTCCATGTTGATCAGGCTGGTGTCGAACTCCTGACCTCAGGTGATCCACCCACCTCAGCCTCCCAAAGTGCTGGGATTACAGGCGTGAGCCACTGCGCCCAGCCAATACAGAAGTATTTTTTTAACGAAATGTTAGGTGTCTCAAATAATATGCTGTCTCTCTGAACTTACTTGCAGCCAGTCTTGTAGATAAAATCTGAATAACAGAAAATAGTACTACTGAAGTTGTGTTACAGATTTGATCACCATATACGTCTGTTAGCTTTACGTAGAAAAATAATATATTCAGTAACCAAAAACAATAACCCGAACCCCATTCATGATGAGAGAGTTGGAAAGAATGGAGGTCTGATGGAAATTGATCAGGATTGCGAATATACACTACATATGGCTAGTGGCTGTCATATTGGACAGCACAAGTCTAAGCAATTCTAAGTGTAAGATCCCACTCCTGACTGAGATGTGAACAAGAGAAAACGTGAAGTTTCTTCTAAAAGTTGTATTTGTTTGTCTGGTTGTCTCAAATGCAATGGAAACCACAGCATGACTTTTAGCAGGCCCCAGACCATTGCCTTATGTGAATTAAATCACTGGATCTTCCTTTTCAAAAGTAAAACATTGGATCTGGAGCAAAATATAGATTTAGACCCCTTGGCTATTTTCTGGGGGCAGTGGGCTGGTGGAGGAATAAGCTAAAAGGTTGCTTGTGTATCAAATCTGATTCATAATGCTCAGATTTTTCTATAATGCATTTAAACAAACTCAGTTATTGGATATTCTTAAAGCAGGGCACACCTGTAATAGAAAAGTTGCTGAAAATAGAGTCTGTTGATGATGTACCACTAATTTCCCTTTCATTTGTTAAGAATATTGTGTTCTGGCTGGGCATGGTGGCTCACGCCTGTAATCCCAGCACTTTGGGAAGCTGAGGCTGGTGGATCACCTGAGGTCAGAAATTCAAGACCAGCCTGGCCAACATGGTGAAACCCTGTCTCTACTAAAAATAGAAAAATTAGCTGGGCGTGGTGGCGGGCACCTATAATCCCAGCTACTCGTGAGGCTGAGGCAGAAGAATTGCTTGAACCTGGGAGGTAGAGCTTGCAGTGAGCCAAAATCATGCCATTGCACTGCAGCCTGGGGGACAAGAGCAAGACTCCATCTCAAAAAAA
>NW_016807231.1:75191-88298 GCF_001698545.2 Rhinopithecus bieti | reverse complement strand
AGAAGCTGGGACTACAGGCACGCGCCACCACGCCTGGCTAATTTTTGTATTTTTAGTAGAGACGGGGTTTCACCCTGTTGACCAGGGTGTTCTTGATCTTCTGACCTCGTGATCCACCTGCCTTGGCCTCCCAAAGTGCTGGGATTACAGGTGTGTGCCACCATGCCCAGCTAATTTTTTTTTTTTTTTGCGACAGAGTCTCGCTCTGTTGCCCAGGCTGGAGTGCAGTGGTGTGATAGCTCGCTGCAAGCTCCGCCTCCCAGGTTCATGCCACTCTCCTGCCTCAGTCTCCTGAGTAGCTGGAACTGCAGGTGCCCGCGACCATGCCCGGCTAATTTTTTGTATTTTTAGTAGAGATGGGGTTTCACCATGTTGGTCAGGCTGGTATTGAACTCCTGACCTCATGATCCACCCACCTTGGCCTCCCAAAGTACTGGGATTACAGGCGTGAACCACCGCACCCGGCCTTTCCCAGGTATCTTCAAAGCAACTGCTAGTCCTGCTTTTACACATTACGCTCTACATTCTTATTGCCCCACTTAACTAACCCTCCCTCATGTCCTTTTCTAAAGATGTAGAAAAGACTTTGAAATAGCATAACATTTAAATGGTCACAAATCACCTGGCTTGAAAGTGACTAATAATAGGAAAAGCAGACCTCAGGACTGAGTTCAATTTCAAGATTTTTCTACTCTACTTTGCCGTTTAAGAGGGAAACAGAAAAACATTACTCCAGCCGCACAAATATGATACTGTGCAAGCATCCCACTCTTACCTCATTCAAATCCTACCCATATTTTCCCATTGTGGAACACAGCCTTGCCATCTTATACCTCTCTCCAGTAACCCATAAAGATGGTGATTTGAATTTGGGCCAAGATTTAACATTTTATGAAATACAAGGGGAGTTTTCTGCAAAACACAGGATTTGCAGACAAGCAGACTTAGGTTCAAATTCCAGTTCTGCCATTTATTACCTCAGAGAGGTCATACAACTTTTCTGAAGTTGTATGACCTCTCTGAGCCTTAGTTTCTTCGTTTGTAAAATGAGAATTAAAATCTACCTCATGGAATCATTGCTAAGATTAAGCAAGATATATAAGTAGAGCTTGTGCACATGGTAGGTACTTGGGGAATGTTATTTCTCCTTCCCTCTTACTCATCTGGACAACTTTAGCATTCTAAATAGTTAAATATGTATCAATCCTTTGTATTAAATATCTTGATGGTAAAATATTAAAATATTGATGTGAATAACAGCTGGTATTGAATATTCAAATTAGGGGAACTCTTTCATTGTTTTAAGATAACATCTGTACATTTAATCTGTGCCATGCAATAAAACAGCTTTTCCTGAAACAGCCTTTTAAAACTATTTTAAGAAATTCATAAGTTACTTTTAAGAACATTAGCTTAGAACATCTTCCCCTTTCACAACAAATTAGACATTAGAGCCAAAATTGCCCAAATTGTTATGGTTTCTATCTCCCTACACTTTAATCAAGATATCTGTCTTTATATCAGCAAAAACCACTGCTTAAGTGAGATTCCTGCATCCCAATAAATGTATCTGGGCATTTGGTACTTGAGAGGATTGGGTTTGACAACACCCAGAAGCTAATGAGGCCATGTGCCTTCTCTCAGACCTTTGCATTCAGGAACAACAAAGCAGAAACACTTTGTGGACTCCGCTTCAGACACTTTACAAAATATAAAATTTTAACCTTGTGAAACACAAAATAAATGCAGGATTAAATGTCCGGAACATTTTAGCCCCTACTATTTTTGAAAACTGAATAAAAAAGCCCATGACTAGGAAAATATTCTTCCCGTCAGTGCTTTTTGAAGCATATTTAGTAGATATTAATTGTATGGGTTAGAGATTGCTATTAGCCCATTAAATGAAGCTGGTTTCTACTTTGTAGTCAAATATGATTTCAAGTGTGAAGTGTACTTAAATCTAAATGCTTAACAAGCAAAACTGTAGAAATAATTTAGCTTCACGCAGAAAGAAAACTTTTCGTAAGCCTGGATAAGTCAAGTTCTCTAAGAAAAGCGGTCCAGGGCCTACAGAGCAAAAAAGGACCTTTTCCTCCAGCCTCCTCCAGCCCCACGTCCAGATCTAGTCCCAGATGTGAAGAGTCAAGTTGTTTGTTGAAACAAAAATTGGCATGCAGCAGCATGAAAAACTAATGAAAACGTAGCCCCAGGACTAGATGTTGCATTACAAAATCTTTCAGATCTTGAGAAAGCTCAAAAATGTGTTAAAACATCCAGGCAGCAGAACAGACCATCTCAAAAGCTCCACTGATAAGGAAGCAAAACTGGAACCTATAAGCTGCTTTTACAAGAGGCTCAAATTTAAGCTCAACTCAAGACGTGAATATTAATAGGACAGTTGTCAAGCTAAAACATGCAGTTTCATTCATTAAATCATCATATTGGTTTAACAAGTTTCCAAGGCCTCAGGGCTTCAGTATGCATCAGCATAAGGACAACCCCAGAATTTGGGGACAAAGACAACATCGCTTTTTGAAAGAGGTGTTTAAGAATATAACCAGTTGGCAATCTTGAAGTCACCCCAATATGCTGTCCCGGTTGAACCAAAAAGGAATTGAATTTTTACTTGTTATTCGAAGGCATATTGTTTGGAAAAATAGCCACTTTCTCCAAGCATGGTGCTTAGTTAGAACACATGATTATGCTGAAAACCCCAGGTCTTTTACGCACGCTTGTGAAAAAGAAGAAGAATTAAACCTATTTCACCATAGATTATTAAAATGGAAGTTAATAGTTAGTTGACCAATCGAGCCTTATAAATAATAAAATTAAAATTATAAAGAAAAAGTAAATATTCCTGTCTTTAAATTCTAGGTGGTAGAGTTCTGAGAACACTTACAATGAACTTTAAGGGAGTAATTGATTATGCCTTTGAAGTCTCCTATAGTCACATATTAGCTGAAACTAAAGCATTTTAAAATTGGAGAATGAAATGAAGAGCAATAAAATTTGTTATATGAAAACTGTGGTTTTACTTTTAAAATGGGATTTTAAAAATGTATTAGTTGGGCCGGGCACGGTGGTTCACAACTGTAATCCCAGCACTTTGGGAGGCCAAGGCAGGTGCATCACCTGAGGTCAGGAGTTTAAGACAAGCCTGGCCAACATGGTGAAATCCTGTCTCTACTAAAAATACAAAAATTAGCCGGGTATGGTGGCGCACACCTGGGATCCCAGCTACTCGGGAGGCTGAGGCAGGAGAATTACTTGAACCCAGAAGGCAGAGGTTGTAGTGAGCCAAGATCGCGCCATTGCACTCCAGTCTGGGCAATGGAGCAAGACTCCATCTTAAAAACAACAAAAAATGTATGAGTTGAATGAGTTTGATTTTTTGCTTTCTGTTTCTGCCTAAAGATAAACCAATTTCGCATATGTTGATATTAAGATGTCTGTCATATTTTGAATATTAGCCTGTTGATTTACAGTCTTCCACATAAGACTGATGCCTGAAGCTCAATTTTTGGTTAACTGCTTCTGTTAGTTACACACCTTTTCCTACTTTCCTCTAATCCAGGTCTGTTTAGTCATTTGAAATATCAGTTTTCACCTGTTAGTATCACTAGCTATGTTTGCTATATTTCACAAATACATTTCTAAAACAATCCATTTAATTAGAATTGGACATTAATAGTGAGATGTCATTCTCTGTAACAACTAAGATTTTAAGGAGAAATTATTTCATAATTCATCTTTTATTTCTCAAAGTGTTCAAGGCTAAAATTTGGAGTTAATTTTCATTCTAAGAGGCAAATATTAATTATACTAATGAGTTCGGATGTTTTTATTTATTTTTCCTCCCAATGACCTATTCTTAATGAACATGGTATTATTAAGAGAAATTCCAGTGAATCATCTCCTGTATTTTTCCACATGCATAAATTATATCCCCTAAGGCGAGCCTTTTAAACAGACAAATGAACCTAATAGTCTCAACAATGATTTAAAAACTGGCCCTCAATTTGTTCATTCATCCTGATCTGGTGGAGTTGTGGTCCTTTTTACTTGGTTTCTAACACAATATTCAACAAATTTGTTGTTATAGTTGATAATATTCTACTCATTCTCTTTACCTGCCTTAAAAAGTGTAAATAAAAGTATACAAAGTATGAAAATACATACAAGTATAAAAAAGTATAATACATTTAATTTACATGCATCAGTCTCTACGATGACAAGTATGATTTCTTAGAAACTGATGCATACATTTTCACTGTTTTTCTTTCATTATATATCAGTTTTCATGGATACTCCATAGAAATTGGAATCATTTTGAGTTTCCTGAAGAGCCTTGATAATTATATTCTCAAAATTAAGGAACCTAGATAAACAAAGTTAAAATATTTACCACATTTTGCTTGGGCATACATTCATATTTCTATTAATGTATAATTGCTACATTATTAATAAGTGAAATATTATAATGAAACACTTCCACAAATGTAGTGAACTGTAATTCTTATCTCTTCCTCTGAAGTATTATACTTAGAAATACTGTATCTTCAGTTACTGATTTATGTACAGAGGGGGAACCTGGCTGGATATCATTATTATTTGATATATGCCATATAACCTTCTGTTTGGGGAATATAAAATCCCTCAAATTAGAAATGTTCATGACTACCAATGGAATAAATCCAGCTGTTTTTGTTTGGGGTCCAGAGCATAAAAAAAGAAAAGGAAAAATGCAGCTTCCCAACAGACCACTACCAAACCACCATAACAGACAGTCTGCTGGAAGAGAACTGATCAGGCCATTATGTCACTGGACAACAGGACAATCATCTGAGTTGGAATGCTGAATCACAGCAACTCCAGGACATCTGGGATTTTTTTTTACCCTCACATTAGATACAATCTATGGCATATTATATTTAGTTCATTTGTAATTTACAATTTTGATGACTAAAATTGAAAAGTATTAGTACATTCCTACTGGCTTTACATATTAGTATTGGGCTGTCACCATTACCCAGATTATTTAAAATGTAAATTTTCTTTACTCACTAGATTAGAAGCTCCTTAAGGGCAAAGGCTACTTCTGTATTATTCATCTTCATGCCACGTCACTTGGAATCTAGTAGATACTCAATAAATACCTGTTGAGCTGAACTGATCTTGTCTGAGTAAAAGTGAGTTCAATACACAAGTTGCTAGATTGTAGGTTGGTTTGACACAAACTTAATTTTGAAACTAAAAATGAATGAAAGACACACTGCCTGAGAGAAGCAGGCTCCATATTCCTGTATTCTTATTCTCAGAAATATGGGTAAACTAAGTTTCCATTAAGCATGGTATCTAAAGATGCTGACATATCTGCTAGTTTAATCTCTTTGAATTGCCTTTCATGCATGACCTAATGTTTAGAAAATGACCAGGATCACACAGGTAGAGTGACATCCCGGATTAACAGTGATGAGCAGAGGCCTCAGACTCAAGGGAAGCAGAGAACATACATATTTAGTCCATATCACCAAGGCAACACAGTGTACCTCAGCACAGTAGAAAAACAAGCACAGATGTTGATGTTGAATATTTAAAAAGTGTTCCTTACACCCACTGTAACAGTGGTTAGACACAAACATGAATTATTTCAAAACCAAGCTATTAAAAGTTTTACTTTTCTAATGTGTGTATATGTGTGCTTTGTTTTTCATTGCTAATACTCCATAGGCAATCTTGGTCAAATAATATTATCTTAGCACCAAAAATAAAGGTTCAAAGTTTGATTTTGACATAAATTACTTGTATATTCCTTTTAAGAACATAAGGAGCTACAGGCCTCAAATAGGGTGCCTCCTCCCCCAAATAGGGAGACATCTGAATTTGAAGCCAGTAAGTCAGCAAAAAATGAAACTATCTGTTGAAGAAACCTCCCTGGGAGATGACTTAATGAGTTCCTGATGAGACTATTTATACTTTTATGGATCAGGAATAAATAATATGGTAAGCTGCAGAATAAAACTGTCATAACGAAAGGAAAACTACATGGAACTTGGAAAGGATATAGGAAATAAAATATCAAGGCACCTCTGTGGGCTAGGAAAGAGATGAGATTTTGGCAGAGATAAGCATTCTAATTAACGATGAAGCAAGAAAAATTCTCCAAGTTTTACCTCAGCACAACTGAAATATTACCCCAATTTATCAATCTTCCTTTGCTCATACCTATGTTTACCAAGTAACTTCCTGTTTCCTAATTGTTTACCATAGGCAGACCTATCACTATGAATTAATACATTTATATTCTAACTGAGGAATCTCCAAGTCTTACAAGGTTCATCAGTGGGAAATGGTTTCTCAAGCTGAGGGTCAGACCCTGGATCTATGTCCACCTATGTTACATCCTGGGAGACCCTGCTGGAACAGCCAGCCAAATGATCTCTCTCTTTTTGCTATCCACCCTCACCTTTCTCACCAACTTCTAACTGTAACACAGGTCACCACAATCTTGTATATGTCTGTATCCATCTGAAAAATAAAATCACATGTCATATATTGGTAAACAACCAAATGAAGATGGCTAAGACACTAGAATAACAGCAAGGTTATCAGGAAGAAAAATGGTCTTTATCAATAAATAAATCCACAACTGCTCTTTTAACTCCCCAAACAGATTACTGTTCTTACTAAAGCAGGTCCATGTCCCTCATATTCCACTTATAGAAGATATACATTATTTGAGGAATCTAGTGAGGACCCAAATCCAGATGTTCTGGGCATCTGTTTGGTATGACTTTACTCAAAAGAAGGCACTAAAAAAACTGAACCTGAATCTGATCAATCTTACTTGTTTACAGGATACACAGGAGGCATACAAACAAGTTAATGACTTCACGGTGATACAATCAACAAAATCCAGAATATGTGTGGAAACTTTAAAGACAAAACAACTAGATTTCTTAAATAATTTAAGGGGGAAAAGAAAAGAAAACTTATACATTAAATAGACTTCAATAAATAACAACCAAATGCAATGTATGAACTTTGTGTGGTACCTATTTTAAGCAAACCAATAGTTAAGAGACAAGAGAATTAACAGTCTAGATATTTGATCATATTAAGAAACAGTTCAACTTTTAGGTGTGATAATGGTATTGTGGGGTTTTCTAATTTTTAAAGATACATACTAAAGTAGTTATGATGCCAGGCATGGTGACTCATGCCTATAATCCCAGCACTTTGGGAGGCTGAAGGGAGGCGGATCACTTGAGGCCAGGAGTTCAAGACCAGCCTGGCCAACTACAAAATATATAAAAATTAGCTGGGCACGGTGGCTCACGCCTGTAATTCCAGCACTTTGGGAGGCTGGGGGTGGGGGGAGGCGGATCACTTGAGGCCAGGAGTTCAAGACCAGTCTGGCCAATATAGCGAAACCCCAACTCTACCAAAAATACAAAAATTAGCTGGGTATGGTGGCACATGCCTGTAATCCCAGCTACTCAGGAGGCTGAGGCACAAGAATCGCTTGAACCCAGGAGGTGGAGGTCACAGTGAACCAAGATCACACCACTGCACTCCAGCCTGGGCAACAGAGCAAGACCCTGTTTCAAAAAAAAAAGAATAAAGTAGTTATGGATGAAATGATAGGATGTCTGGGATTTGCTTCAAAATAATTGGGGAGGGGGTTGGGGAGAAATAATTGAGGTATAGATGAAATAAGACTGACCATAAACTGAAACTGGGTGATGGATATGGAAAGGTCCATTATACTCTTCTCCAGACTTCTGAATACGTTTAGAATTTTCCATTGAAAAGTTTAAAAAAAAAAACAATCAACAAACAAAACACACACACACACACACAAGAGAAGGAGCACTGCTGGGTCGCCTGGAGTAATAGAATAAAATTCCTAGTCTAGTTTCTAGCCCCATTTAACTAGACAGTTTCTCTAGGGGTCTACCATAAAGTGCAATCCATTGACCAAGTCCTGCTCTTCACTCTTATATCATTAGCCTAAGAAAGGACGTTAAGTCGTCTGAGTTTGGTTACTTACCAGATACCTTTTAATGTCCAAGTTTGCTACCCAATTTTAACTTGAGTTTAAGAAAACTTAAAATAATTTCTGAAGCTAACAGAATTTTAGCATCTGGTGAATTTATTCAGCATAACCACAGGCATTATCTTCATGCTGTCACACACAGACACAAACACAGATACACCACAATATCCATATTTAGCCCAAGTGCATTCCTTCTGAGGCTCATTTATATGTCTTCATATGCCACAGCCCATCATTTAAATAATGGATATTTTCAATGCCAATTCCTTTGTTGACTTTCTCACTGCAGAAGGGAAAAAAACACATAAACATACTTTTATGCATTTTTATAGTCTTGTGATAAATATAATTCAAAGTATATTGTTATTTTTTAATTATTAAGCCACAAGCAAAGAACTTATTGCCATCACAATTACACTGTTGTTTATATTAAACTACATTACTCTGTGGCAGCTTATATCTAAAAGTGATTTTAGTGATCTAACTAGTGGGTCTATAGAACCAGAGTAACAATGTCACAAGACTAGGGGAATATCAAAGTGCTACATTAACCCTGAAACAAAATCAATACCACTAATTTGGTCATCAAATGGGTTCTAGAGTTTTTAAATATACTGCCTATGTTTTAGTAATATATCTTTACTAGTTCTCTAAATATTCTACATTTCTTGTACTACCAGGTCAGAATATAAGATAAATACTGTGTGGTGGTGAGATATATCACTGTTTTTAAAACTAGCAGTAATGACCAGGCACAGTGGCTCACACCTGTAATCCCAGCACTTTGGGAGGCCAAGGTGGGTAGATCACTTGAGGTCAGGAGTTTGAGACTGACCTGGCCAACATGGTAAAACCCCGTCTCTACTAAAAATACAAAAATTAGCTCAGCATGATGGCGCACGCCTATAATCCCAACTACTTGGAAAGCTGAGGCATGAGAATTGCTTGAACCCGGGAGGCAGAGGTTGCAGTGAGCTGAGATCGTGCCACTACACTCCAGCCTGGGCAACAGAGTGAGACTCCATCTCAAAAAAATTTTAAAAAATAAAAACAAAATGAAGATAGCAGTAACACATCTTCCCTCCTCCCCCAATTTAAATTATATTAAATAAGATTCCTAAAGTACCACATACGCACATATAAAACAGCTGTGTTGGCACATGGGTTCTTTTCAGTGCTTCAGAAAGACCACAATCCTGAAGACAAAATAGGTTTCACTGGCTTCCTAAGTGTTAGGAAATATCAGAAATGAAGCTTTTGTGCTTGGATATTTGTGTAATGTGGTATACATGACAGCAAATTTCACCTGTAATTGTGATGCTTCCTGGGTTGGTTACCCATATATCAAAAGTTAAGGGGGCCTAAAGTAAGACTTACATGTCTTCTGCAGACATCTTCATGACTCCAACACATAGAGCATGCTGTTTTCCTTCTGCCATGATAGCCTGAAAGAACACAGCTAAGAAAACTATTTATCAAAATGCCTTGGGGCCTCCCCATCAAGGAAAGGGTGTCAAGTAATGATCACGTTACTAGTTAAGCCACTTGGAACACCTCTTGTGTCTTCTCCTAGACCATTAACTCCTTGAGAGCAGAGACCTAGCAGAGTCTGTGGGTATACTGTACTCAGTAAATGCTAAATGAATAAATCTAATAACCCCTTTTCTTTCAAGTCAAATGTTAATACTATAACCCATGCCCACAAAACCAGGATAAGTCACACAAAAAAAGGAGTAAAATTTCTTGCACATAAATACTAAAAGCCATGAAATCAATAAATATTAATTGCTCTGATTAATTATTCTGATCACTGAATGGTGGGGGTTTTTGTTTGTTTTAGAAACGGAGTCTCACTCTGTTGCCGAGGCTGGAGTGCAATGGCGCAGTCTTGGCTCACGGCAACCTCTGCCTCCCAGGTTCAAGCAATTCTCCTGCCTCAGCCTCCCAAGTAGCTAGGACTACACCACACCCGGCTAATTTTTGTATTTTTAGTAGAGACGGGATTTCACTATGTTGGCCAGGCTGGTCTTGAACTCCTGACCTCATGATCCGCCTGCCTTGGCCTCCCGAAGTGGTGGCATTACAGGTGTGAGCCACCGTGGCCAGCTGTTTGTTTGGTTTTTTGAGATGAAGTCTTGCTCTGTCACCCCGGCTGGAGTGCAGTGGTATGATCTCGGCTCACTGCAACCTCTGCCTCCTGAGTTCAAGCAATTCTCCTGCCTCAGCCTCCTTAGTAGCTGGGATTACAGGTGCACACCACCCCACCCGGCTAATTTTTGTATTTTTAGTAGAGACAGGGTTTCGCCATGTTGGCCAGGCTTGTCTCAAACTCCTGACCTCACGTGATCTGCCCGCCTCAGCCTCCCAAAGTGCTGGGATTACAGGTGTGAGCCACCACACCCAGCCTGAATGGTGGTTTTATGTAAAGGATGTTTTAAAATAATAGTTAAATTCCCAGTCTATCTTTAAGAGCCCGATATACAGTTTCAAACCTTTTCTAGAAAAACCAGAGTGGTCTTGATTAACATTTGAAGTTTCTGGAATTTTAAACCACTGCAGTATATATTTTTAAAAGTCAAGATTCCAGGGCACACAAGACTCTCTGTACCATTTTTTTTTTTTTTTACAACTTTCTCTAAATCTTATAATTGTTTCAAAATAAAATTATTTTAAAAGTAAAGACTAGGTACTAAGAAAATTTTCCATTTAAGGTTAACTCCAGAACTAAAAACTTACCAACACTTAGAGGAATCATAAATATTACAAACAAAACAACAAACAACCAAAAACCCATCCTCACTTTTCTCCTTTGGTTTGCCAATCATCAGTGTTCCAAATATGTGAGCATCCTATTATGCAAAACAGCATGTCAACATAAACTGTTCCTAGAATATAAACATACAACTTATACTACCCCTCTCACTGTAACTGCCCCAACAGAGAATATCCTTTTTTTTTTTTTCTTATTCTTATTCTTAAACACACCCCTGCCCAGGCATGGTGGCTCACACCTGTAATCCCAGCACTTTGGGAGGCCAAGGCGGGTGAATCACCTGACCTCAGGAGTTTGAGACCAGCCTGACCAACATGGTGAAACCCTGTCTCTACTAAAAATACAAAAATGAGCTGGGCATGATAGTGGGTGCCTGTAATCCCAGCTATTCAAGAGGCTATGGCAGGAGAATTGCTTGAACCCAGGAGGCAGAGGTTGCAGTGAGACAAGATCGCGCCACTCCACTCCAGCTTGAGCGACAGAGCGAGACTCCGTCTTAAAAAATAAAATAAGATAAACACACTCTAAAAGTAATTTCCCTATTCCCACCAAGTACCATTCCTTTTCTATACCTGAGGCAAATGGCTACTTTGGCTATAATAAAGGAGAAGATGTTCTCCTGTCCAGAATAGTCAAAAAAATCTATTTAATCCAGAAAATAGCTGAAACAGCATGGTAGAAATGGAAATAATGCAGAATTATTCAGGTATGTCATAAGTTGAATCGATCTTTAAGGACTATCTGGGACTCTGACATTTCTCTTTGAGAAAACGTGCTCTGAGGCCCCCAAACCCAACTTTTCAAATAATTAATTTTCAAAATAAAAGTTGGAGGTTGCCAATATTTCCCACTATTCACTCCCAACACAAAATTGTTGCTTGGGAAGAGATACCTATACCTGGTGACTAAATTCTTTTCCCTTTTGAGAGCCTTTACTCCAATGTATGTCAGTAAGTCAAAATGAACATTACAGTGGCAAGTTGATATCCAAAAAGCTGATCCAATTATATCATCTATATCCTTTCCCCTAGTAATCAAGAATTCCCTATTGTGTCCTAAGCCTGATAACAGTAGGCCCTGACTGGGCTGAAATGCAGCTGAGACTCTTTTGTAACTTGTTCTCATTTAACTTCTAAGAAACGACCTAAGATGAGATAATTCAGTAGCAACAAATAAAATTACTCTGTACAACTTCAAATGTAACCAGAAAGGCATGAGATAAGAGTAACAGTAACCTTCAAAAAGTACATCTAATGTTCTCTTGAATGATACACCTTTCGCAGTAATGATAAGAGCACAATGAATACATTTTTCAGCAGTTTTAGCCTGGGAAGGATACAACAATGGTATCTACTGCAGCAGGGTAAAGCTTAGCTCCAGGAGAAGTTAAGCCTGGACACATGATATTTGCTCCACTGAGTACAAATTTGATGGCTCCTTTATCAACCTGCTGGTGTGGCAGGATAAAAGGATCTATAAGAAAAGAAATACAATATATTAATAATAACACTAATGACTCAACAGAAAAAGGCAAAGGATCTGAACAAATATTTCCCCAAATTATAGTAATCTAACAGATACAAAAGAAAACTCTGAAACACTATCATTTGTTTACCAAATTGGTAATCTTTTTTGTTGTTGTTGTTGTTTTTTTTTTTTGAGGCAGGGTCTTGCTCTGCCACCCAGGCTGGAATGCATTGGAGCAATCATACCTCACAATAACCTTGAACTCTTGAGCTCATGCAATCTTCCCACTTCAGCCTCCCAAGTATTCTCCAAAACCATAGTTTCAAAACTTATACTACTCCTTCCTCCAAAACTATGGTTTTGGAGACTACTTAATATGCTGTGGGAAATTTTCGTGATATAATGTTAAGTGAAAATGCGAAGTAAAAAAACCATTAAAAAGATCAGGGGTTACCTGGGTTTGGGGAAGTAGGGGGAGGAAGGATGAATAGGTGGAGTACAAAGAATGTTAGGGCAGTAAAACCATTCTGTATGATACTTAAGAGTAGATACTTGACATTATGTATTTGGGAAAGCCCATAAAAGTGTAGAATACAAAGAGTAAACCCTAATGTAAACTAAGGACTTGGGTTAATAATAATGTATCAACACTGGTTCATCAATTGTTACAAATGTATCATTCCAACACAAGATGTTATTCATAGGGGAATCTGAACCTGGGAGAGGGAACTCTGTTCTTTCTCCTTACTTTTCTGTAAACCTAACTGCTCTAAAAAATAAAAGCCTGTTAATTAAAAAAAAAAAAAAA
>NW_016807231.1:67282-72454 GCF_001698545.2 Rhinopithecus bieti | reverse complement strand
GTAATCTGCTGAGATTTTTTTAAGTGATGACAATAATGATTTCTAAGATCCCTATTTCATTTTGCTCAAAATTTCATGCACAAAACCCACCTTCCTTTGCCCATGTTCCCCTTTGCTTTTTGCGTCTACCAAATCTGGAAGGCAAACCCACTAGTAGGTTCCCAAGGAATTTTTTTCTTCCTTATACTGAATAGCCTATGGGGCAATCACGTTATTTTCAAGGCAAGGTTAATCTGGCAGCTAGGCAATAGGCATGACAGGCCGCTTGCTTCCTGTCACCCAGACTCCTTCACTCCCATGACCCAGGAAGTCAAGCCTTCCTTTATTCAGTTCATAACTAATAAACATATGGCAGTGAGCGCAGGGCTCCCCTCTCAGCTACAGAGGATATGCCCCTAAATCACAGTGCACGGATGTGATTGGTAGAACCCTAGGAATGGAGACAGAATTGGGGGAGGGGGCAAAAGAGAAAGAGGGGTAAGGAGAAAAAACAATGGGAGTGGAGGGACTGAAACCCGATTGAGGACTACAGATGGAAAGCTTAAAGAAGTGTTCAAGTTGGGAGTGAGAGCATAGTACTATAGAAAACCTTAGGGAGTCAGGATGGCAGGGGCGGGGGAGAGAGAAAGAGGATCTTAGCTCTCGCCCTCTTCCCCACCCCCACCCCACCGCCTTTGTGAGCAGCCGATGGAGGCCACAGCATGTCCTTACTTCTTGAACATGATCCAAGGTGAAGGGGGCGACGATAGGGAAGGGCCCGGAATGGGAAAGAAATTGAATTTGCAAGGGTCCGGCAGATCCCCTCACACGAGGAAGGCCGGCACTGACAGTCGGAGCTGTAGTCGTTATCCGGAAAACGAGAGCCAGCCGCGCTTTACGGCTCTCAGTCAAATCTGACCACTTCCGCTCCTCTGGACTCCACGTAGGCGCTTTTGCCGGCTCCTTTTAGGCAACCGGTTCCTCTGCAGTTGGAGGTAGCTGAAAGGGCGGGACTTGACAGGGAAGAAGTGATAGGGCAATTGCAGGAAAAGAAGAATGAGGGGGCGGGGAATCAATCAAAGTAGCATTTATGGCACTTGCGTCAGTTACGGGTTCCTCAAGGGGTCAAGATTCTTCCGTGCTTCGTTGCTACCTACCGTCAAACTAAACGATTTTTTTAGGGGAAATGGCTTTTGTCCTGTCTGAGGCAACCGAATGGATTGGTGCTTACCTACCAGCATGAATCCAGGCAACCCTCATGGCTTCATGTGAAAGTGCTGGTAGGATTGCCAGGTTTAGCAAATGAAAATACAGGATGCCTATTTAAATGTGAATTTCAGGTAAACAATGAATATTTGTTTTAGTGTAAGTACACCTCATTAATATTTTGGATATACTTACACTAAAAATATACAGCCCTTGGTTAGCTGAATTTCACTGAGCATCCTGTTTTTTATCTTATAACCTTATTCACTGGCAACCGTACGATGCACCCATCGTGTTTTGCGGGTTTTTATTGAGACAGGTCCTCACTCTATTGCCCAGGCTTGAATGTGGTGGTGCTATAATGGCTCACTGCAGCCTCTACCTCCTTGGCTCAAGGGATCCTCCCACTTCAGCCTCCCAAGTTGCATGAACTACAGGCACACACCACCATGCCCGGTTAATTTTCTTATTTTTATTTTTATTTTTTTGTAGAGACGGGGTCTATGTTGCCCAGGCTGGCTGCAAACTCCTGGGCTCAAGTGGTCTTCCCGCCTTGGCATCCCAAAGTGCTGGGGTTACAGGCGTGAATGACTGTGCTCCAGTAGAATAATTCCCACAGAATTATTACAGAAGGTAATCTGATTTAAGAGATAATAGCTAAAGATACATGTTTTACTTCAGTATTTTTTTTAAAAAAGAAAGCTGATGGAGAAACAAAATTATGCCAATCAAGAGTTTCACTTTGTTTTTTGTTTTAGAGACAGCATCTCACTCTGTCACCTAGGCTGGAGTGCCGTGGCATGATCATGGTTCATTGGAGCTGCAACTTCCCAGGCTGAAGTGACCCTCCTGCCTCAGCCTCCCGAGTAGTTGGTACTACAGGCATGCACCACCACACCTGGCCAATTTTAATTTTTTGTAGAGACAGGCAGGGTCTCACTAAGTTGCCCAGACTGATCTTGAACTCCTGGCCTCAAGCAATTCCCTGAACTCAGCCTCCCAAAATGTTGGGATCACAGCCATGAGCCACTGTGCCTAGCCTAATCAAGGGTTTTGATCAGCCAAGAAATAATGGAAAAATTTAAAAACCTGAAAAGGCCCTACTCAGGAGGTGGGGTGGGTAGGCACTGACATCCAAAACAAATACACCAGTCTTCCCAGGGAGTAAATACTCTAGTCCATATTGAGGAGACAGGCCATTAGAGCAATTATAACACAAACAGTACTATGCATTTAAATGATCCAACTAACTCACTTTGTCTTGATTCTATGGTACGAACAATATTCTGATTACAATTTGGCTTCCCATGAAGATCTGCCCACAGGGAAAGAATTAGCTAAGTTCCAATCAAATCTGCATGAACAATTACGTTTGCATTTGTAAATTAATAAATTAGCATTCTGGTTTATACAACACTCTCTTGTGAACATCCTTAGTGAGAATCCACATTCCCAGCATCCATCAACTCTGCAACATTTAGAATATTGACATTATGAACATGTGAAACTGATGTCCAGACCCCAAGCTGTGGTTAGTGCCACACTGGCAGGATTCTTTTTTATTTTTTAATCTTTATGGGTACATAGTAGGTGTATAAATTTATGGGGTACATGAGATGTGCAGGCATGCAATGTGAAATAAGCACATCATAGAGAATGGGGTGTCCATCCCCTCAAGTATCTATCCTTTGAGTTACAAACAATTCAATTATGCTCTTTAACTTATTTTAAAATATAGAATTAGGTTATTATTGACTATAGTCACAGTACTAGTTCATTCTCACACTGCTAGAATACCCGAGACTGCGTAATTTATAAAGGAAAGAGGTTTAATTGACTCACAGTTCTGCATGGCTAGAGAGGGCTCAGAAAACTTACAGTCATGGCAGAAGGGGAAGCAAACACATCCTTCTTCACAAGGTGGCAGGAGAAAGAAGTATGTGGAGCAAAGGGGGAAGAACCCCTTATAAAACGATTAGATCTCATGAGCACTCACTGACTATCACAAGAACAGCATGCAGAAAACCACCCCCATGATCCAATCACCTCCTACCAGGTCTCTCCCCAGACATGTGGGGATTATGTGGATTACAATTCAAGATGAGATTTGGGAAATCCAAACCATGTAAGTCACCCTATTTTGCTATCAAATAGAAGGTCTTAGTCATTCTTTCTATTTTTTATACCTATTAGCCAACCTCACCTCCACTACCCAACTCCCACTACCCTTCCCAGCATCTGGTAACCATCCTTCTATTCTCTGTGTCCATGAGTTCAATTGATTTGATTTTTAGATTCCACAAATAAGTGAGAACATGTGATGTTAGTGTTTCAGGGCCTGAGTTATTTCACTTAACATAGTGATCTCCAGTTCCATCCATGTTATTGCAAATGACAGGATCTCAATTTTTTATGGCTGAATAGTACTCCATTGTGTATCTGTACCACATTTTCTTTATCCAAACATCTGTTGATGGACACTTAGGTTAATTCCAAATCTTAGCTGTTGTAAACACTGCTGCAAGAAACATAGGAGTGCAGCTATTTCTCTGATATACTCATTTCCTTTCCTTTTGGGTGGATACCCAGCAGTAGGATTGCTGGATCATATGGTAGCTCAATGTTTAGTTTTCTGAGGAACCTCCAAACTGTGCTCCATAGTGGTTGTACTAATTTACGTTCTCACCAACAGTGTACAAGTGTTCCCTTCTGTCCACCTCACCAGCATTTGTTATTGCCTGTCTTTGGATATAAGCCATTTTAACTGGGGTGAGATGATATCTCATAGTTTTGATTTGCATTTCTCTGATGACCAATGATGCTGAGCAACTTTTCTTTTGCCTGTTTGCCATTTGTGTGTCATCTTTTGAGAAATGTCTATTCAAATATCTTGCCAATTTCTTGATTGTATTATTAGATTTTTTCCTATAGAGTTGTTTGAGCTCCTTCTATATTCTGGTTATTAATCCCTGGTCAGAGGGATAGTTTGCAACTTTGGTGATTGTATCCTTTGCTGTGCAGGAGCTCTTTAACTTTATGCAATCCAGTTTGCCCATGTTTGCTTTGGTTGTCTATACTTGTTGGGTATTGCTCAAGAAGTCATTGCCCAGACCAATGTTGTGGAGATTTTCCCCAATGTTTTCTTGAAGTAGTTTCATGGTTTGAGGTCTTAGATTTAAGTCTTTAATCCATTTTGAATTGACATTTTTATATGTCAAGAGAGAGTCTCACTCTGTCGCCCAGGCTGGAGTGCAGTGGTGCTATCTAAGCTCACTGCACCCTCCACTTCCCGGGTTCAAGCAATTCTCCTGCCTCAGCCTCCTGAGTAGCTAGGATTACAGGCGTGTGCCAACACGCCCAGCTAATATTTTTTGTATTTTTAATAGAGATGGTGTTTCACCATGTTGGCCAGGCTGGTCTCAAACTCCTGACCTCGTGATCTGCTCACCTCTGCCTCCTAGTGTGCTCAGATTACAGGCTTGAGCCACCGCGCCCGGCCAGTGTATTTTACTTTTCATTATAGAGACCTTTCACTTCTTATAGTTCAGTTAATTACTAGGTATGTAATTTTACATGTGGCTATTGTAAATAATATTATTTTTTAAATTTCTTTTTCAGATTGTTCACTGTTGGCATATAGAAATGCTACTAATTTTTGTATTTTGATTGTGTATCCTACAATTCTGATGAATTTATCAGTTCTAATAGTTTTCTCATGGAGTCTAGTTTACTCTAAATATAAGATCATATCATTGGCAAATAAGGATAATTTGATTTCTTCTTTTCCAAATTGGATACCCTTTGTATCTCTCTCTTTTCTGACTGCTCTCGTTAGTAAGGGAGGAGACCACTACTACTCCTGCTGCCCCCTCCCCCCACCTTGCCTAGTTCAAAGACAGGAGAAAAGAGAGAGAGAAACAAAAGTAAGATAAATAGCCAGACAACCTTGGCACCACCACCCAGCCCTGGGAGTTAAACAAAGTAATA
>NW_016807231.1:59246-64980 GCF_001698545.2 Rhinopithecus bieti | reverse complement strand
CTGTGCCTGGCCAGCATTTTTTTTTTTGAGACGGAGTCTCGCTCTGCCGCCTAGGCTGGAGTGCAGTGGCACGATCCCAGCTCACTGCAAGCTCCGCCTCCCGGGTTCACGCCATTCTTCTGCCTCAGCCTCCCGAGTAGCTGGGACTACAGGCGCCCGCCACCTTGCCTGGCTAGTTTTTTTGTATTTTTTAGTAGAGATGGGGTTTCACCGTGTCAGCCAGGATGATCTCGATCTCCTGACCTCGTGATCCGCCCGTGTCGGCCTCCCAAAGTGCTGGGATTACAGGCTTGAGCCACCGCGCCTGGCCTTCATCTCAATTTCATTTATTTCTGCTCTGAACTTCACTATTTCTTTTCTTCTACTAATTTTGGGTTTGATTTGCCCTTGCTTTTCTAGTTCTTTGAGATGCATCATTAGATTATTTATTTGGAGTTTTTCCTCTTATTTGGATGCAGGCACTTAGAGCTATAAACTTTCCTCTGAGTACTGCTTTTGCTGTATCCCGTAGGATTTGATAGGTTGTGTTTCCATTATCATTTGTTTCAAGACATTTTTCCGTTTCCTTCTTAACTTCTTCATTAATCCACTGGTCATTCAGGAGCATATTGTTTAATTTCCCTGTATTTGTATAGTTTCCAAAATTCCTCTTGTTTTTAATTTCTAGTCTTATTCCATTGTGGTCAAAGAAGATGCTTGATATTATTTCAATTTTTGAATTTTTTAAGACTTGTTTTATAACCTAAGATACAGTCTATCCTTGAGAATCATCCATGTGCTGAGGAAAAGAATGTGTATTCTGCAGCTCTTAAATGAAATGTTATGTAAATATCTATTAGATCCATTTGGTCTACAGTGTAGATTAAGTTTGATGATTATTTGTTGATTTTCTGTCTGAAAGGTCTGTCCATTGCTGAAAATGGGGGTGTTGAGGTCTCCAGTTATTATTGTTTTGGGACCTGTCTCTTTCTTTAGCTCTAATAATATTTGATTTATATGTCTAGGTGCTCCAGTGTTGGGTGCATATATATTTAAAATTGTTATATCCTCTTGCTGAATTGACCCCTTTGTCACTACATGGTGACCTTTTTTGTCTCTTCTTTCGGTTTTTGTCTTGAAATCTATTTTGACTGATGTAAGTATGGTGAATCCTGCTCTTTTTTGGTTTCCATTAGCGTGGAACATCTTTTTCCATCCCTTTATTTTCAGTCCATGTGTTTTTATAGATGAAGTGTGTTTCTTGTAGCAACAGATCAATGGGTCTTGTTTGTTCATCCATTCAGCTGCTCTGTGTCTTTTGATTGGAGAATTTAGCCTATTTACATTCAATGTTATTATTGATAAGTAAGGACTTATTCCTGCCATTTTGTTATTTGTTCTCTGATTGTTTTGTGGTCTACTCTTCCTTCTTTCATTCCTGTATTCCTCTAGTGAATGTGATTTTCTCTGGTGATATGACCTAATGTCTCTATTTTTTTTATCCATTGTATGTTTTTCAGTTTGAGTTTACCATAAGTCTTGCAAATAATAACTTATAACCCATTATCCTAACCTGATAACAACTTGACACTACACACTTAAAGGAACAAACAAGCAAAACAAAACAAAACAAAACTAATAAAAACTCTACACATTAGCTTCATCCTCACTGCTTTTAACTTTTATTGTTTATATTTACCTCTTATTGTATTGACTATGTCTTGATGAGTTGTTGTAGTTGTTATTTTTGATTGGTTCATCATTTTGTCTTTCTACCTAGTATAAGAATAGTTTACACACCACAGTTACAGTGTTATAATATTCTGTGTTTTTCTGTGTACTTACTATTACCAGTCAGTTTTGTACCTTCAGGTGATTATTGCTTATTAATGTCCTTTTCTTCCTGATTGAAGTACTCCCTTTAGCATTTCTTGTAGGACAAGTCTGGTGTTGATGAAATCCCTCAGCTTTTGTTTGCCTGGGAAAGTCTTTATTTCTCCTTCATGTTTGAAGGATATTTTCATCAAATATACTATTCTAGGGTTATAGTGTTTTTCCTTCAGCACTTTAAATGTGTCACACCACTCTCCTGATCTGTAAGGTCTCCACTGCTCCCAAATGTATTGGAGCTTCATTCAATGTTATTTGTTTCTTTTATCTTGCTGTTTTTAGGATCCTTTCTTTATCCTTGACCTTTGGGAGTTTGATTATTAAATGCCTTGAGGTAGTCTTTGGGTTAAATCAGTGTGGTGTTCCACAACCTTCTTGTACTTGGGTATTGATATCTTTCTCTAGGTTTGGCAAGTTCTCTTGTTATCATCCTGTTAAATAAACTTTCTACCCCTATATCTTTCTCTACCTCCTCCTCAAGGCCAATAACTCTTAGATTTGCCCTTTTGAGGCTATCTTCTAGATCCTGTAGGTATGCTTCCTTGTTTTTTATTTTTTCTTTTGTCTCCTCTGACTGTATTTTCAATTAGCCTGTCTTCAAGCTCACCAATTCTTTTGTCTGCTTGATCAATTCTGCTAATAAAAGACTGTGATGCATTCTTTTTTTTTTTATTTATTATTATTATTATTTTTATTTATTATACTTTAAGTTCTAGGGTACATGTGCATAATGTGCAGGTTTGTTACATATGTATACTTATGCCATGTTGGTGTGCTGCACCCATCAACTCGTCAGCACCCATCAATTCATCATTTATATCATGTATAACTCCCCAATGCAATCCCTCCCTCCTCCCCCCTCCCCACTCCCCATGATGCCAATTGGATTTTTTAGCTCCAGAATTTCAGCTTGGCGCTTTCAAATTATTTCAGTCTCTTTTTAAAATTTATCTGATAGAATTCTGAATTCCCTCTCTGTGGTACCTTAAATTTTTTCTTTGTGGTTCTTGTAGACTCATGGGGTGCTGCCTTGATGGTCTTGGACAAGATCTGGGAGAATTCTCTGCATTTCCAGGCAGAGAATCTTGTTCCCTTCCCTTACTTTCTCCCAAACATAGTCTCTCTCTCTGTTCTGAGCCACCTAAATTTGGGGTGGGGTGACACAAGCACCCCTGTGGCCACCACCGCTATGACTGCACTGGGTCAGACCTGAAGCTAGCACAGCGCTGGGTCTCACCCAAGGCCTGCTGCAACCTGTCCCTGGCTACTGTGTATGTTTGCTCAAGGTCCTGGGGCTCCACAGTCAGCAGGTGGCAAAGCCAGCCAAGTCTGTGTCCTTCCCTTCAGGGCGGTGAGGTCCCCAAAGTCCCAGGTGGGTCCAGAAGTTCCATCTAGGAGTCAGGGACTAGAGTCAAAAACCTTAGATGTTTACCTGGTATTCTATTGTATTGTAGCTGATCCAGCACTCAAACCACACCATTCAGTCCTTCCCACTCTTCTCTACCCTTTCCAAAGGGAGAGGAGGTTCACCCCATAGCCATTGCCACCCCAGGCCACAAGGAGTACTGCCAGATTATTGCAGATGTTCCCTTAAAGCCCAACGTCTCTTAAGTCAGCTTGTCATGCATGCTGCCTGGCCTGGGAATCATGCATGCTTCAGGCCAGTGGGCTTCCCTCTGGCCCAGAGCAGGTCCAGAAATACCATCCAAGAATCAAGTCCTAGAATTGGGGATCCCAAGAGCCCACTTGGTGCTCTACCCCCTATGGCAATGTTAGTATGTAAGGTGCAACACAAAGTCCCCTTTACTTTTCCCTCTGCTTTTCTCAAGCAAAAGGAGTTTTGTCCCATAGCCACCACAGCTAGTAATGTGCTGAGTCTCACCTAAAGCCAGGAAGTCTCAGAGGTTCACTCAAAGACTTTGATGTAGTACCTGGGTATTGCTGCTGGTTATTCAAGGCCCAAGGGATCTTCAGTTAGCAGGTGATGAATGCTGCCAGTACTGGATCCTTTCCTTCAAGGAAGTGGGTTCTCTTCTGGCCCAGGGTGTGTCTAGAAATGTCATCTGGGAGGTAGAACCTGGAACAGGGACCTCACAACTCTGACCAGTGCCCTATCCTGCCATGGCTTAGCTGTTATCCTAGATGCAAAACACAAGTCCTCCCCACTCTTCCCTCTCCTCTCAAGTGGAAGGAAGGGGTCTCTTTTGGAGCCATGAGCCATGAAGCCTAGGGTTAGGGGAGGAGTGATGCCAACATTCCCTTAGCCACTGCAGCTAGTGTCTCAGTATGGCGCGTGCCCCCATTGTCCACTGTCTCTGGGTTTAATTCAGCGCTAGGACTCACGACGAGTTGCAGTCCTAATGGCCTAGAATGTTCTTCAAGTTTACTTGGAGACACAGAGTGCTATAGTCCTCATTGGCGAGGTTTGTGAAAATTCAAGTTTCAAACACTGAGACTGGTGATTCCCCTCTGGATAGGGCTACTTTAAATGCTCCCTCCATGTGCAGGCATTAACTGAGTTTGATCTGGGTTTCCTTTCTGCTCTAACAGGACAGCACTGAGTTCAATGCCTCACAATTGCTGTGTTCTCCCTCCCCCAGCACCGGGAGATGCTCTTCCCACCAGGCCATTGCTGCTGGGGGTGGGGAGGGGTGGCGTAGGCAATTCCAGGCTGTTTTTTAATCTCTTCAGTGCCTCTTTTGGCAATATGAACATGAGGGTTCACCTGATTTTTGGTTCTTATGAAGGTGTTTCTTCTGTGTAGGTAGTTGTTAACTTGGTGTTCTTGTGGGGGCAGAGTATGATCAGTGGAGCTTTCTATTCTGCCATCTTGCTTTGCCCTCCCCCAGCTTTTGTCTGTCAGGATTCTTGCTAAATGGCCTTCCTTTCCTGGCAACTCTCAAATCACCGTGGGAGCCTACCATTTAACAATAAATACATTATAAACAGCAATAAGCCAGGCACATTGGCTCACACCTATATTCCCAGCACTTCGGGAGACTGAGGCAGTAAAATTGCTTGAGCCCAGGAGTTTGAGACCAGCCTGGGCACCATAGCGGGACCCCACCTATAAAAAAAATTTAAAAATTAGTCAGGCCTGGTGGTGTGTGCCTATAGTCCCAGCTACTCTGGAGGCTGAGGTGGGAGGATCACTTGAGCTCAGGAGGTAGATTGCAGTGAGCCGGGATCACACCACTGCACTCCAGCTTGAGCAACAGAGTAAGACCTTGTCTCAAAAAAAAAAAAAAAATGACAAAAGTATTACACTGAAAATCTGTAGTGCTAGAAATAATAGTAACAGTTAAATTTTTTTGTTTGTTTGTTTTTTGAGACAGTCTCGCTCTGTCACCCAAGCTAGAGTGTAGTGGTGTGATCTCAGCTCACTACAACCTCCAACTCCTGGGTTAAAGAGATTCTCATGCCTCAGACTCCCGAGTACCTGGGATTTCAGGTGTGCACCATGCTGGCTAACTTGTTTTGTTTTTTTTTTTTTAAGTAGAGACAAGGTTTCACCATGTTGACCAGGCTGGTCTCAAATCCCTACCTCAAGTGATCCGCCCGCCTTGGCCTCCCAGAGTGCTGGGATTACAGGCATGAGCCACCAGCCAAGAAATAATAAATTTTATTTATTTATTTATTTATTTATTTATTTATTTATTTATTTATTGTGAAGGAGCTTTGCTCTTGTCGCCCAGGTTGGAGTGCAACGGCACAATCTCAGCTCACTGCAACCTCTGCTTCCCAGGTTCAAGCGATTCTCCTGTCTCAGTCTCCTGAGTAGCTGAAATTACAGGCACCTGCCACCACGCCTGGCTAATTTTTTTGTATTTTTAGTAGAGATGGGGTTTCACCATGTTGGCTAGGC
>NW_016807231.1:47230-58254 GCF_001698545.2 Rhinopithecus bieti | reverse complement strand
GGATGGTCTCGATCTCCTGACCTCGTGATCCACCCGTCTCGGCCTCCCAAAGTGCTGGGATTACAGGCTTGAGCCACCGCGCCCGGCCCTACTTCCTGTTCTTTTTTATAAACTTCCTTGAGCACCAAGCATGGCACCCAAACCTTTCAGTAAACAAAGATTTCTTTAGGAGCTAGGCCAAAGCTTTGAACACTGAAGGAGATGCTTTCACTGCAAAAAAAAATTGGGCCACTGCCAGACCCCTGCTCAGCCTCACATCTCTCAGAATCTATAGCCTGTGAAGTCCTCCAGTAGGTTCACATTTTCCACAAACTGCCTCTCAGCCCTTATACCTTAGAGGTAGCTGCAGTCTGGCTTTATATATCCAACTAGGGCAAGACGCACCTAAGAACCACACCACTGCCCCTACCACCAATCACTCTGCAGAGCACAGGTGAGAAAATGTACTGGTCAGGCCACTGCCTGGATCCTTCTACACCTAGCAATGTAAGGAACACCAATAAAACAGCAACTCCTGCCTCCAGGTCCAAATATATCTAAATTTGGGGAGACCTGAGAGCCCCCTGTTTATCAGAAAATAACAGGACTAACCATCTAACCAAATTTGTGATGAGCCGAACCCACCATACCTCATTCACATCCCTGTTTTCCTGTCATAATTCAACATGTAAGCATCCAGTTTGACATACCTGCTTTGTGACCTTGGGCAAATCACTTGAGTTCTGTGTCTGTCTGCTCATCTGTAAAATTAAGGTCTACTCTTCATGAGGTTTTCCGAGGATTAAAAGAAATAATCTATGCAAAGCCCTGTTAGATTATTATTGTTATTATTAAGTTATGTTTAATTATTATTGTTGTTCTTGTCCTCTAACTGCATTCCCATATTGCTCTGTGCTTCTTCTCCCTGAACTGGACCCCCCACTTTTTTTTTTTTTTTTTTTTTGAGATGAAGTTTTGCTCTTGTTGCCCAGGCTGGAGTACAATGGTGGGATCTCGGCTCACCGCAACCTCTGCCTCCCAAGCAATACTTCTGCCTCAGCCTCCCGAGTAGCTGGACTTACAGGCATGTGCCACCATGCCCGGCTAATTTTGCACTTTAGTAGAGACGGGGTTTCTCCATGTTAGTCAGGCTGGTGTCGAACTCCCGACCTCAGGTGATCTGCCTGCCTTGGCCTCCCAAAGTGCTGGGATTACAGGTGTGAGCCACCATGCCTGGCCCTGACCTCCCACTTCTACCTTCACTCCTTACATGCTTCGGCTGTGCCTCCTGGAACACTATTCCATGATTAACAAACTCTTCTGCCATCCACAAACTCATCCCTGAATATCCACGTTTCTAGGTTTCCCATGAGGACGGAGCTTCCTTTACAGCCCTTTCTGGTGAAAGTGATCTATACCAACACACCGCATGTACTGCATAGGGAGGAGGTAAGGTAGGTATCCTCTTCCAGCCACACTGCACCTTTCAAACCATTCCTCCTCCACCCTCAGGCAAAACCCCCTGATCCTTCTTCCTCTGAGTTTCATGATATTTGGTTACACCTTGACTCCACCTCTTTGCTGTCCTGTACTCATTCATCAAAGATGCTGGCATCTGGTTCACAGCCTTTCTTCTCACTCCTACCCCCAGGGGTGTTAAGCACTGCAAGAGAAAGTCACATAGATGAACAGGTTGGTACCACTCTGAATTCGTGGTCACCAACATCAAGTGGACCTTCAATATTTCTGGGGATTCCTGTCATGTTTTCAACTCACTCTCTCATTTTCCCAAATGATACTTCTCAATCTTCTTCATTTTCCTCAAAACTCCAACTCCTCAGCTGCCCCAAAGAACTCACCTCTTAAAGATAAGATAGAAGTCTCCAGATGGAAACAAACTTCCTACTACCAAACTAGAAATGTATTCATAGCCATCCTTTTCTGCTGTTAAAATGAAAGATATCCCTCTTCCAATCTAGGTGTAATTCCTCCATGTGCATTGTAGAGCCCATTCATGTACAGGTCTCCTCACTAGCCATACTCAACCTATTATTACCTGTTTCCCATTTTCAACCTCTCACTCTCTACTGGCCCCTTTCTCTTGGCTTTCTCAAAGGAAGTACATGAATATTCCAACATTATATAACATCCAAACAACACAGAAGCATAATGACAACCATAATAGCTAATGTTTATTGAGGACTTACCATGTACCAGGAACTGTTGCAAGTGTGTTGAGGTATTAACACATTTAATTCTCAGAATTACTTATAAAGTATATACTATTAGTATTTTCTCTTTTTTTGAATTAAGAAACTGAGGAAAAGGAAGTAACTTCCCCAAAATTAACCAGATATGAAATACCAGAATCCGGATTTGAGCTCAAGTAGTCACAACACTGTGCTCTCTAAATGACCACATTTAAAGTGCCCCTGCTGTGTCCTGCCCCGTCCTGCCCCACTCCACCTCATTCTCCCTCCCCTCCTTAACTCTTCCCTTCCTTCCCCATAGGTAATGACTGGCAATAATTTTGTGTGTATATTGTGTGTACATTCGTGTGTGTATCTTTCCAGAAATTTTTGGCACATTTATATACACAGTACATACATGCTTTTTATCTCTACTCGTTCAGAGAAACTTCTCTATTAACAAACTATAGAAGTGACTCCTGAAAGTATAGTCTTACACACATGCTTTTAAATTGATACATAATATTTGTATAAATTTATAGGGTATATGTGGTATTTCATTGCGTGCATAGAATGTGTATTAATGAAGTCAGGGTATTTAGAGTATCCATCACCTCGAGTCTTTATCATTTCTATGTGTTGGGAACATTTAAAGTCCTCTCTTCTTGCTATTTGAAATGTACAATGCATTGTTGCAAACTATGGTCACCCTACTCTGCTATCAAACATTATAACTTATTTATTCTATGTAATTGTATGATTGTACCCATTAACCAATCTTTCTTCATCAACCCCCCACCCACATACACTTCCCACCCCCTCTGGTTTCTATCATTCTACTCTCTACCCCCATGAGATCAGCTTTTTTAGTTCCCACAGATTAGTAAGAACATGTGATATTTGTAGTTTTGTCCCTGGCTTATTTCACTTAACATAATGACCACACATGTTGCTGCAAATGACAGGATTTCATTTTTATGGCTGAATAGTATTCCATTGTGTATAAATATCACATTTTCTTTATTCATTTGCCTGTTAATGAACATTTAGGTTGATTCTGCATCCTGGCTGTTATGAATACTGCTACAATAAACACGGGGGTGCAAGTATCTTTTGGTTATACTGATTTCTTTACTTTTGGATAAATACTCAATCGTGAGATTGCTGGATCATATGGTGGTTCTATGTTTAGTTTTTTGAGAAATCTCCATGCTGCGTCCCATAGTGGCTGTACTAATTTACATTCCCACCAACGGTGCATATGAGTTCCCTTTACTCTGCATCCTCACCAACATCTGTTATTTGCTTTTTAATAACAGCCATCCTAACTGGGGTCAGACGATATCTAATTGTGGTTTTGATTTGCATTTCCCTGATAATTAGCGACGTTGAGCATTTTTTATATATCTTTTGGCCATTTGTGTGTTGTCTTTGGAGAGATGTCTATTCATGCCCTTTGACCTCTTTTTAATAGAATTACTTTGTTGTTGTTGTTGTCATTGTTTTTACTATGGTGTTGAGTTCCTTATATATTTTGAATATTAACCCCTTATCAGATATATAGTTTGCAAAGGTTTTCTCACTCCATAGGTTGCCTTTTTATTTTGTGTTTCCTTTGCTGTGCAAAAGCTTTTTGTTTAATTAAGTCACATTTGTCTTTTTTGTTTGTTTGTTTTGTTGCCTGTGCTTTTGAGGTCTTAGCCATAAGATATTTGCCGAGATAAATGTCCAGAAATGTTCCCCCCATTTTCCTCTAGTAGTTTTATAGTTTCGGATCTTATGTTTAAGTCTTTAATCCATCTTAAATTGACTTTTGTATATGGTGAGAGATAGGGGTCGGGTTTCATTCTTCTGAATATAAATATCCAGTTTTCGCAGGACCATTTATTTGTGTGTGTGTGTGTCCCAATATATCCATGTAATAACACCAGCACCATTTATTGAAGACAGTGTCTTTTCTCCAGTGTATGTTCTTGGTGCCTTTGTCTATAATCAGTTGGCTGTAAATACATGGATTTATTTCTGGATTATCTATTATGTTCAATTGGTCTATGTGTCTGTTATTATAACAATACCATGCTGTTTTGGTTACTATAGCCTTGTAATATAACTTGAAGTCACGTAGTATGATGCCTCCAGCTTTGTTCAGAAGGCTGCTCCTTCAGAGACTCTTCCACTGATTCCTTCTTTTCTCCCAGAATGCTATCCTTGGTAATCTCTTCTCTGTCCCCAGTCCCTCTCTTGATAATCTCATCTTGTCTCCTGGCTTTAAACACCATTTATATCTCCATCCTAGACTTCTCCCTTAAACTCTAGACTTGTAAGTCTAAGTGCATATTTGACTTCTCTGCTTGAATATCTAAAAGACATCTCATAGCACATGTCTAAAACTACCACCTGTTTCCTAAAAACTACTGAAATAAAATTAAAAATAAATAAAACATTACTTCTAGTCTCTCCCCATTCTGCCTCCCCGCACACATCTGAAAACTTACATTACTGACAGCCTTCAGTTGATGACAATTTCATCCTTTCCTGTGCTTAGATCCAAACTCTTTGGTATTTCTTTGACTCATCTCTTTCTCTCACATTCTATCTTCAAATAATAAAAAAAAATCTATTTACTCTTCAAAATATATCAATAATTCACCCACTTCTCACAGCTCTCACAGCTACCATCCTGGTTCAAGTCATCATTATCTGTTGCCTGGGTTATTTCAATAGCCTCCTAACTGGTGTTATACCTCTGCCCCCTACCACAATCTACTCTCAACACGAGTCATATTTTCCTATTAAAAATGAAAGTTAAATTAAAGTCTCTCCTCTGCTCAAACCTCTCCAATGGTTCCCCATCTCATTTAGAAGAAAACCAATGTCTGTACNAAGTTAATGACTCAAAATAGTTTTTTCTTTAATTTATATGTAACTTCTTCTTCCTCTGCCACCATGACTCTCCCCTCCCCACTACCCAAATCCTATCTTCCTTTCTATATTTATGTATTAGGTAGAGGAAAGTTTAAAGAGAAATGGAAGGGCTGGGAGGAGGAGAGAAATTAAGGTCCAATACCAGAACCCGCAATATCATTCCACCAATGACATGCAGATGGGAAAAAAAACTAGAAAATAATTCGTCAGTGAAACCACACTGGGAAGCAGTCTTGACCTTAGATGACAGAATTTGAATTCAAATATTCCTATCTGGAAAAGCAATGAGACCTAAGGGAAATTAAGTTTAATAAAGATTATGAGGAGTGGATTCACCAGCTATCTTTTAGTTGCAATTGACAAAAATCTAATGCAAGATAGCTAGAATAAAAATAAACGAGAGTTTTTTCTAATTATGTAATTAAATGGCAAGGGAAAGTCTAGCTTCAGGAGTGGTTTGAACCAGGAGCTCAAACACCATCTTTAGGATTCCTTCTCTATCTCTGCATTCTTCAGCTCTATTTTTCTTAGTAGGTTCTTTCCTGTCTTTCATCCTAACAACTCAACTGACCTAGTAGAAGAAAAAGAAAACTTCACATTCTGAATATTGCCAAAACAAACAAACTAACGAACAAGCAAAAAGCCACCCAGGTGTGAGTTCCACTGGTCAGGGAAAAGTCATATACACATCCCTGTAATGAGAAGAAGTAGGGCTAGTATATGGTATATTGGCCCCACCCAAAATTTCATGGCTTAAGAATTTTCCAAAGGAAAATTAAAGCGCTATTACCCCAATCAGAGGAATGGACACAAGGCAGAACAAAGCACAAGCTATTCACCGACATAGGGCTACATGCATAAGGAGGAAAAGTCATCCAGATATATAATTTGGTTACTATAACAGAAATAGCGAATTGATGCCCAGTATCTGATTTTCTTTCTTTCTTTCTTTTGGTAATAGCCTCCCCAAATTTCATCTGATACATGACTACCCTTACAGCTAGGTGTAGCTGTTTGACTAACTTTGGGCTGACGGGATGTGAAAGTCTTATATGCAACTTTCAAATCATCATTTCAGAGATGAATATATTTCCAGGATCTAGCTCCACAACTACAACTGTCACCTTGGACCAATATCTGGAAGCCTCATACTGAAGATGACAAAGTTGACCCGCTAGCCTGGGTCACTGAATGGCCTGGTGGAATAGAAATGTTTGCCCAACCTAAACAACTTATCTACCTTTAGACTTTTATCTGAGACAGAAATAAGGACCTTATCTATCTTATATGTCTTACTTAAGCCACTGTATTTTGGGGTTATCTCCTGTTTAACCTGCACCCCAACTAACACACTAAAAGACTCACTCTGGTCAAGTTCTAGAGAAAGACAGCCAAAAGTGCTTTAAAATAATAGATCCATAAGGGTTTGTGAGTACATTTTATTACATATGTAGTATTTTATATAACCACAATATCGGGATATATAATAAGAACATATTTCTTAATCTTGATAATGTTAGCACCTTACACAAGTAAAAGATAATAGTTATCTCTGGGTTATAGATTAAACATTGTTTTACTCTCTTCTTCCTGCTTGTCTTCACTTTGTAATTTTCTAACATTAACTTATAATATGTTTGAAGTAACACAGAGGTTATTATCAATCTTACATAAGGGAAGAAAATGGCTTTCCAAGGGTATTCTATTTGGGAAATTAAGGTACACATACTGCTTGGTAAGAGATGATATAGCACTGGTCAAAGGCCAAGTAAATAATCTCAGATACCATGGCAAAATGGCCACATATTATTTACATTTGTGTATCCATACTCCTTTCCAATATGACTTTGTAACTCCTCCCATCAAGAACTGGAACCTATTCCTCTACCCATTGAAATCCGAGTTTGGCCATGTGACTTGCTTTGGCCAATGGGATATTAGCAAATGTAATGTAAGCCAAAGCTTGAAAAGTATTTGTACATTGGATTTTGCTCTTTTGCTGTTCTTGGGAACCCTGAACACACCACGTGTAAGCAAGCCTGGGCTAGCCTGCTGGATGATGACATATGCCTAAGTCATCCCTGTTACCCCAGATGACATCAAGCCAACCACCAGACATGCTGAATGAGGCCATACTAGACCATACAGTCCTGGCCATGCTGGCCCATACCAGAAGAGTCCCCAAATGATCCACAGAAGAAGTCCATAGCACTGGTTTAAAGCCACTAAGTTTTGTGGTTGATTGTTCTACACCCTGCTCAATCCAGGATGTCCTCTAGTTTAATCACATTAAAGAGTAAAGTACATGTTGTACAGGTTTTTTTATTTTTTTTCTTGTTGTTGTTATTTTTTTGAGATGGACTCTCGCTCTGTTGCCCAGGCTGGAGTGCAGTTGCGCAATCTCGGCTCACTGCAACCTCGTCTCCTGGGTTCACACCATTCTCCTGCCTCAGCTTCCCAAGTAGCTGGGACTACAGGCACCCGCCACCACGCCTGGCTAATTTATTATTATTATTATTATTATTATTATTATTATTATTATTTGTAGAGATGGGGTCTCCCTATGTTGCCCGGGAAACTTTTCAATGATTCCTATTACTCTTAGGATAAAACAAAATAATTAATATAGCCTCTGAGGCCCTGCATAGCATGGCCAATATCTACCTCTTCAGCCTCATAAAATTCTCCACTTGTTGTCTGAGCCCCAGCTACACTGGCTTTCTTTTGTCCCCATATGCACTGGGCTTCCTCCTGCCAGAGGGTCTTTGTACATGTTTTCCCCTTTGCTTGGAATGCTTTTTTTTTTCCTGCTTCATCTGGTTAACTCCTGTGCAGTCTTCAAATCTCTGAAGAAGTTTTGCGTGGTCAGGAAAACCTCCCTGACCTCATAGCTCTGTGTGGCTCTCCTACAGAATAATTAATTGAGTAATTAATAGAGAACTCATCAGAGTTGTAATTTTACATGTATTTGAATGAATATTTGAATAATGTCTATCTCCCTCACTAGACTATCATGTGGCAGGCACCAAGATTGTTTTGCTTGGTACTGTGCCCACAGTATCTAACACAATGCCTAATACATACAAGGTGCTAAATATCTATTTGTTGGAGGAAGGAAGAGGAGAAAGCAAGAAAAGATAAGGAGAGAAGTAGGGAAGGAGAGAAGGGAGAGCAATGGAGGGGATCTCCCCCCATGACTGAATATTTGTAAATGTTTATTCTCCTTGTATTTCTAACAGAGTTTGCTTTATATTTCTTATTCATGTCATTATGTGCATAAAGGTCCATGACAGTCACGTGTTCTTGGTGGAGTGCACCTTTTATCAATATTAAATATCCCTTTGCCAGGCATGGTGGCTCATATCTGTAATCCCAGCTACTCGGGGGGCTGAGGTGGGAGGATCACTTGAGGCCAGGAGTTCAAGATCAGCCTAGACAACACAGTGAGACCCCTGTCTCTACAGAAAATACAAAATTAGCTGGGTGTGGTGGCATGCACCTGTTGTCCCAGCTACTCAGGAGGCTGAGGTGGGAGGATCACTTGGTCCCAGGAGTTCAAGGCTGCAGTGAGCTATGATTGCACTCCAGCCTGGGTGATAGAGCAAGACTCCAACTCTTAATTTTGAGACAGAGTTTCACTTTGTCACCCAGGCAGGAGTATAGTGGTGAAATTTCGAGTCAATGCAACCTCAGCCTCCTGGGTTCAAGTTATTCTCCTGCCTCAGCCTCCCAAGTAGCTGGGACTACAGGCATGTACCACCACATCCAGCCAAGTTTTATATTTTAGTAGAGATGGCGTTTCGCCATGTTGGCCAGGCTGGTCTCAAACTCCTGACCTCAGATGATCTGCCCACCTCAGCCTCCTGCCTCAGCCTCCCAGCATGCTGGGATTACAGGCATGAACCACTGTGCCTGGCCCCTTTGTCTCTTTTAATACTGTTGGCTCTAAATTTATTTTGTCTAATTCAAAATTACTCCTTTTGCTAGCATTTGGAAAACTCAAAGCTTTACTGTTTCTTTGCTCACCACTATTTCTTATATTCCACATGTTCCTCTTTTTTGGATTCATTTTCATTTTGCTGTACTACATACTTGAATAATTAATAGAGGCTCTGAATATGTGTGAACATTATAATCTGAAAATTGGAGTTTTGTTCCTTGCATTATTTCCCCTCCACCACCTCCATGCAGGGTCAATTGTGCTATTTATTCATTTTGGTTCTTCTCTTTTATGCTATAGTTTTCTCCAAATATTTCTCATAATCCTTTGATATCTATTTACACCAGTGAATAAGGGATAAGTCAGTTAACAAAGATAGCTTACCTGGGTTTCCTCTGCAGTTACATTGGTCTATGTCCCCTTACTAGCCTGACACTTAAGTAGAGGACTTTGTGTAAGTGTGTTGAGTGTCTTGACCCATCAGACTTCACTTTAAGGTGGGTGGGTACGGAGGAGACAGAAAGGTTGGTCCCTTCCCTCCCTACAAATTGTCAAAATAATTTTACTCTAGTGTAATCACCCAATGGACTCTTCCTGCACACTGCACAGACAAAATTAATTTACTGTAATGTATTACAGTAAAGAAAGAGATTAATTGATACTAGGCTAGCAATACAGGAGACAGAGTTCTAACTCAAATCAGCCTCCTTTAGAATTCTGAGGTTAGGGTTTTCATGGTCAAATTGGTGGACAGCGGGCTAGGGAATGGGTGCTACTGATTGTTGGGGATGAAATCACAGGGATGTGGCAAACGGTCCTCATGGGCTGAGTCCACCTCTGGGTAAGGCCACAGGACCAGTTGAGACATAAGTTATGGGTCCAGGCAGAGTCAGTTGGTTGCCGGAAAATCTGAAAAAAAGTCTCAAAACACCAATTTTAGGCTCTACAATAGTGATGTTATTCATAGGAGCAATTGGGGCAGTCACAAATCCTTTGGCCTCTGACCACATGACTCCTGAGCAGTAAGGGATTATACAAACTACACCTACATGTTTGCAGTATTCAAGTCCCTCCCATAATCCTAATCTTGTCACCTTTCATTAGTCTTACAAAGGCAGTTTTCAGGCCCTAAGCAAGGAGTGAGTTAGTTTTAGTGAAGGAATATTATCATCCTTAATTTTAAGTTAAGCTATAAACTAAATTCCTCCCGTGGTTAGCTTGGCCTGTGCCCAGTAGTGAGCAAAGACAGCTTAGAGGTTAGGAGCAAGATGGAGTTATCCATGTCAGACTTCTTTTACTGTCATAATTTTGTAAAGTCAGTTTCAATCCCCGCTTTGGATTTCAGCACACTTCAATCCTGAGGTGTGAGTTACAGAGATAGGAAAAGGCGGATGACTATTCCAACTTCTTCCTGCTGATGGGGCATAGTTGGAGTAGGATTTGCCCCAGGGTAAGAAGAGTGAAACTGTCTTGCAGTTGTTTGTATGTATTCACAAGTGCCTAGTTAGGATCCCAAGGTCTGTATAACAAAACATTAGCACTTTTATCTACAGCTTTAGTACAGTTCTTAAGTGAACAGCAGGCTTAAAATAAATAATAAGCTCTAACATAAGGAGTAAAATCCTAGCTTCAGGTGTCACTGTAGAAATGATGTGAAGCCTTGAGGGACCTAGGTGAATGACCTTGAGAACCAATCATATATTGGGTCATCAGCAGAGACTCAAAACAATGGGCTGGAATCCAAAACAATTAGCTGGAATCTAGTAACAGGTATACTATGTTTTCCAAAACATAATTTTCTCTGTCCAGTTTTCAATTCTACCAAAGACAAATCATAGTAAGACCAATTTATTTGCAAAGTAAGTATGAGTCTTATTACACTTAGCTTAATTATTTGCATAAAGTGCAGCAAGAAAAATTATTTGCCATAAAGGCTTAAAAAAAAAAAAAAAAAAAAAAAAAAAAAAAAAAAAAAAAAAAACCCTGGTTTT
>NW_016807231.1:34498-45630 GCF_001698545.2 Rhinopithecus bieti | reverse complement strand
ATAATAATCATAATTATTACTGATAACATACATAAGTCATTTTAAAATTATAGGAGTCTCACATAATTCTAGAACACACATTAATAACACATTCATAAAAATACATCCCAAAGAAAGCCAAATGCCATTTCACACATGACAGTGTTCCATGTATAACTGTAACACACCAAATAAGCCAAATATGTCTCTTTTGGACATCAAGGGACCCAATATCTTAAAAAAAAATTAATGAGGACAAAAGGACTGAATTTAGAACTTGAAACTTGTATTTTGGAAGATCTGTCAAATATCAAAGATTTAAAACACTTGATATCACAAAATAGGATTACAGGTCATTCAATCAGCCAAAGTGATAACTGAAAACATTTCAATAAGGCAAAAATCTTTACTCATTGGGAGACCCAGCTTTCCAAACAACAAGACCCAATAAAGACAGCATGGGACCAACTGAATCTGTCTCTTCTTTCTCCTTTCTTTTTTCCTTTTGTCCTGCAGTTTACCCAAAAGGCAAACACAAATCTTTATTATTTCAGTATTACATGGAAATCTTGTTCAAAAGAGAAAACCAAATTTTGCCTTTGCATTAGTATACTATTAATGTTAAACCTATTTTAATAAAACTTTATACACAAATCTGTCCAATCTTAATCAGTTTGACCATAAGTTAAAATTTTTGTAAACCTTTTGTAACTCTTTACAATTTCCTATTAAAGAGCAGATCGATGCTCCAAAGAAACCCTGTTATTCTGGCACATGGACCCAGATATGCTTTTTATCTTTGTGTTTAATTTATAGAAAAACTAAATAATACCCTTCAAATTGTGTCCAATTTGTTCACACAAAGAACTTCCATTATAAGATCAATATTTTACAAACTTCTACAACTTGCTTAAGGCTTCAGTTTTGTCCTATCATTCTTTTAACTTAGGACAATCCAGAAAACCTCTAAACTAGACAAAATTACTTTCCTTTTAACAAAAAAAGTATTTGCATGCCTTCTTATAACCTCTTACCAAAACACATTCAACTTTCTTTATATGCCTTACATGTAACTATTTTGCCAGTAATCTCAATTACATATGTTACAATGTTAACTCTCAGCAACTTTTATTCTAGTGAGAAACTTAGTAAGTAAGCCACTTTGACAATGTATCAGATTTCAGAGCCCAAGACAAGGACACAGCTGTAGACAATGTCTGACTCTTTCCAGACTAGCTAGGGGACACAGTTAACTCCATATGTCCCCAGGCCTTACCTAGAATCTCATGGCTGTAAAACAGACAAGTCAAACAATTATTTAAAATGTCATAGTAGCAGTCTATGACCTTAAAACATCTGCCAGAGACTGTCTGACTTGCCTTATTCAGACTAAACGTCTAAATTCTGAAGACATCTTTATTTTATTTTACCAAAAATCTTAAAACTATATTTACCAAAGATTACTAATGCCACATGAACTAAAAAGCATTAACATTTCTATTTTTTCAGGTGTTTATATTTATTGAAGCCAATTAATTAGAGCTCTTTCATATATTTTGGTTATTGAAACATCACACACAGGACACATACAAATATATAGACAGACAGACAAAAGCAGATCTGGTAGAGTTATAAGATTCTTCATTTGCCAGTTTTTAAATTTCTTTTCTCCATTTGAGACCAGTCTCTTCATTACTTGTTCCCTGCCCTGAACAATTGCCAGCTAGGCAACTCTAAATTTGCATTTCTAAAGGGACAATTCTTAGGTGAAACAAGATAGAGGATTCATATTTTACTCAAACCAAAGAAAAAAATGGTGCGAGTAGAAGTGCAGTTAAGACAGCCAGGAACAGCAGACATCCTTACATGTGGACATTTCCTTAAAGATGTAAGTTTCTTCTTTGGACTACTGGCTTTAAGATGGAGCCTTTTCAGGAACAGCGTCAAGGAGGCATGCAGTTTCTAGGGCCTAACAGGCAGTCACAGCTGGAAGGCAGAACAAATCCCCAAAAATCAAGGATCCCATTTTCACACCAAAGTCTGGGTCCTCCCAAAAAAGTAAATACTGTGGGATGACACAACACAATGCTTTTACCGAATCCCACTGCAAGGGCATTCCTCTGAGGCTGGTGGCCAAACCAAAGCCAATCAGCCCATTCTATAATCAGGCCATCCCCCATGGGAGTCCGTATTAGTTTGTTCTCACGCTGCTATAAGGACATACCTGAGACTGGGTAATTTATAAAGGGAAGAGGTTTAATTGACTCACAGTTCCACATGGCTGGGAAGGCCTCAGGAAACTTGCAATCATGGCAGAAATGGAAGCAAACACATCCTTCTTCACAGAGCACAAGAGACAGAAGTGCAGAGCAAAGTGGGGAGAAGCCCCTTATAAAACCATCAGATCTAATGATAACTCACTCACTTTCATGAGAACAGCATAAGGGAACCACTCCCATGATCTATTCACGCCCCACAAGGACCTTCCCCCAATACATGGGGATTACAATTTTGATTACAATTCAAGATGAGATGTTGGCTAGGGACACAGCAAAACCATATCAGAGCCTTACCTCTCAGTGCGGCCTGGGAATGTTTCCATGCTTCCAGGTGACCAAAAGCATTATGTCATTATCCAAACATGCAAAGAGCCGAGTATCCCCCCACAACTGCCATTTGCCATCCCCAAAAGTATTAGCTATTACATACCAAGGCTAAAAGCTATCTCAATATGCAAAGTAAAAAGGTCAGGTATTACAATGCAAAACAGAGTAGAGCCTTATATCTAATCTGTCTGCTTAGGATTCCCGAGGTTCCATGAGGAAAACAGAGGTTCCACCCAAAACAGAGTCTGTGGTGCCTTCTGTTTTTCCTGAGGGGTCCCACACTATTAGGAATCATCTTAGGTCCTCTCATGTGGGCATCAAGGGTGGCAAGAGGGCAGACAGAAGTAAATGGAGAAACAGAATTCAGTCAATTGGGAAGAAAAAAACCTTTTTCTCAAAAAACAAGATCCAAGAAGAGAAAAAGCATAAAGGCCTTTTACTATCATAATTTTACAAAGGCAGTTTCACTGGTGTGTATTACTCAGGAGTGTATTTCTCTCATGATCAGAACTGCTTCTGTTTTTTTCCCTACATTTCCTGAAAGTCCAGATTACACCAAGGTCTGTTCTGTTGTTTTCGTTTTTCTAGGATCCTACGCTCACATTAGCAAACTTTTGGAAGCAAGTAGTTTGCTTTCTTTAGTGTGAAATTCTAGGTTTTAACCTTGGAATATTTGAGGAAAGGAAGGACAGAAACAGCCACAGAAGTGACCGTTGTTTTCTGAATAAAATTATTGTTTTTTGTTTTTGTTTTTTAACTGCTCCATTCCAATTGTAGTGAATGCAATTATTTAATTAACTGGAAGTTCCCTCTTCCCATGCTTTTGCATTTATTTATTCTGAAATTTGATTTTCTCTGGATTTACTCCCGTAATCTTCTCTTGCAGGTTTTGGACCAGGCTTCTCTTCTTCTCTTATCAATATAATTCTAACTGATTTCTATCCTCAGGGTATTCTTCACAATTTCTGAACTGATGATGGTACACTTTCCTTTAATTATACTGCTCTTGTTTATTTTGCCATTGTAATGTTTTAAGGGATTTGGAGTGGGGAGGATGAGAACAAAGTTACAGGTGCATAGGCTGCCATCTTGATCTAATCTGATCAAAGTCATTTTCTTATGTCAGCTTGCCTGAGACGAGGAGACCGGCCAGGGCTCACTCAGAGAGGCAAGGAGAAAGGGCCTTTTCCAGGGAAGGCTTCTGATTACTCAGTATTATTTCTTCTTCTTCTTCTTCTTCTTCTTCTTCTTCTTCTTCTTCTTCTTCTTCTTCTTCTTCTTCTTCTTCCTCTTCCTCTTCCTCTTCCTCTTCCTCTTCTTCTTCTTTCTTTTTTAATACAATATTTATATTATGATTACTCAGGACCTCTGATAAAGGACCATTAGGACTTCAGAACCTAGAATCGGCATACCAGTGTTTCAGAGAGAGCAAAGGCTACAGCTAGCACATAAGACCCCTTCGGGGAAATTAGAAAAGGGCATGACCTTCGGAGCAGAAACTGCAAAAAATAGTCTCCCCTTGAGGTAGATTAATTAGAAAAAGGCACCTCTTGGCCGGCGCGGTGGCTCATGCCTGTAATCGCAGCACTTTGGGAGACTGCGGCGGAAGGATCACGAGGTCAAGAGTTTGAGACCACCCTGGCTAAGACGGTGAAACCCCATGTCTACTAAAAATACAAAAAATTAGCCGGGCGTGGTGGCAGGCGCCTGTAGTCCCAGCTACTTGGGAGGCTGAGCCAGGAGAATGGCGTGAACCCGGGAGGCAGAGCTGGCAGTGAGCCGAGACCACGCCACTGCACTCCAGCCTGGGTGATAGAGCGAGACTCCGTCTAAAAAATAAAATAAAATAAAAAAGAAAAAGGCATCTCTTTGGATAGGCCAGTTTTAAGAAACTTTGCCTTTCTCTGCTGACCATGGCACCCCTGAATTAGGACACAAGGCTTGGTTGACTAGTAGAGTATAGGCTAGATTTCATTTCCCCACACATAGCTATGTGGGAGGCAAAGGCTGCAGAACCATATTACCCATTACAGTGGCCTCTGCTGGTGCTAATCACAATGCCCAGAGACAAGGCCTCTGCCTTCTGGAGTGTCTCCCAATTCCACGCACAGGTCTGAAAGGTCAGTTGAAACTCAGAGAGACTTTGCTAAAGTAGGCCTTCTATGACAACAGTCTTTGCTCCCCACTTTCCACTGCACCAAGAGACAGCCCTGAATATCTGAGTCCTAGTGGAGCCAACATTGCAGAGCAGCCCAGAGATCATCCTTCTAACAACCAGGGAACTCTAGTTTTAAAGACTAGGTTCTCCTCACTTAGGCTTCTAACAGAGTCACTCTCAGCACCAAGAGGAGAGGTTTTTGTTTTGTTTGTTTTTTGAGATGGAGTCTCAATCTGTCGCTCAGGTTGGAGTGCAGTGGTGCAATCTTGGCTCACTGCAATCTCTGCCTCCCGGGTTCAAGCGATTCTTCTACCTCAGCCTCCTGAGTAGCTGGAATTGCAGGCATACACCACTACAAGTGACTAATTTTTGTATTTTTAATAGAGACGGGGTTTCACCATGTTGGTCAGGCTGGTCTCGAACTCCTGACCTCATGATCTGCCCACCTTGGCCTCCCAAAGTGCTGGGATTACAGGCGTGAGCCATCGGGCTCGGCTGAGGAGAGGTCTTTAATGCAAATGCCAGTAACAACTCTTAGAGACCATCAACTACCACTAGGACTCCCTGGGATTGTCCTTAGAAATTAGAGACAAGGCCGCTATTGGACATGCTACAACCTCTCCCCCACAATTTACTTCACTCACTCACCAGGGCCATCAGCAGATACAGCAGAATGCATATACCTTTATTTATATATTTAAAACAAAAATAGGATTAGTCAATAGACATTGGGCTACAACTGGTTTTATGTCTCACTTAATGTATCACAGACACCTTTCGGATGGATACATACAGTGCCATCATTTTCTTTTTAGTGGCTGCAGTGTTCTACTACATGGATGTACCATAATCTATTTAGGTTTTCTTATCTTCCCCCCAATTCTCTCCTCCTCATCCTCTCAATAGAGTTATAGCAACTTTTGGATAAATTATTATGTGTAAATAATTAACAGATGAGCCAAGTAATATATTATAATTACATTTCCTTTCTTAAACATTTGCTTTTCCTGGATTTAACAATTGCCTCTCCTTTTCATTTGCTTCATTTTCTATGGTGCTCTGTGAAGTTGTGCAGTGCATAACTTATGCAGTTATATATGGCAGCCCTGTCTATACCTATGGCTAAGTCATCCCAAACTATCAAACAGAGCTTCTTGTTTTTCCTCTAGGGTGAATGAGGGGTGAGGGGACTGGGTTTCTGAGAAGGGAGCCAGACTTTCAATATAATTTTACAGACAGTTAAATTAATAGATGATCTATCCATTCATTTTTTTTTCTTAGATGCCTCTGTCTTCCTACTTCAATATCCTGTGTCAGATCATCTGTTTCCTGGATGCTATGTCTTCCTCTTTCTTGGTTTACCCTTTAGTTTGAGTGCAGCATGTCTTCTAGTTACTTCTTCTGAGTGTGCGCATGGGAGGGAAATTATTTAAGCACTGCATGTCTGAAAATGTATTTATTCTACCTTAAAACTCAATTGATATGTTGACTGAATATAGAATTCTACATTGGAAATCATATTCACTAATAATTTTGAAGTATGATTCCACTATGTTTTAGCTTTACTGATTTCCATTGAGAAGCCAAATGCCATTCTTATTCCTGATCCTTTGTATGGAAACTTTTACTTTTTCCTACCTCTGGAAGCTTTTAAGGTCTGCTTTAATACTCTGAAATTTTACAATGGTATGCCTCCATGTGGGGCTCTTTCTCGCTCACGCTTCATGTTTTATGAATACAACACTATCTTTTATCGTTCTGCATATACTGGAGTAGAAGCTTAGTAGGGCCTTTTTTTTTTTTAATGGTTTTTTTGTTTGTTTGTTTTTGTTTTTTGGAGACAGAGTGTTGCTCTGTTACCCAGGCTGGAGTGCAGTGGTGTGATCTCGGCTCACTGCCACCTCCACCTCCTGGGTTCAAGTGATTCTCCTGCCTGAGCCTCCGAAGCAGCTGGGATTACAGGTGAGCGCCACCATGCCCGGCCAATCTTTTGTATTTTTGTAGAGACGGGGTTGCACCATGTTGGCCAGGCTGGTCTCGAACTCCTGACCTCAAGTAATCTGCCCACCTCAGCATCCCAAAGTGTTGGGATTACAGGTGTGAGCCACCACGCCCAGCCTTGTTTTAAAATGTTTTTATTTGTTCTCATCATTGTTTATATTTTCTCCCACCTCCCCTTTTTGTTTTTTGGGTTTTGTTTGTTTCACTTCTGGTTTTCACATTGGAATTTTCCTTGAGTTGTTAGAAATCTTTAGTGATTTGTTCATATTTAAGAGTGAGGCACTAAAAAGCTGCCTGGAAGTTCTGAATGCCTGGGAGAAGGGGTGGGCTTTGATGTATGGCAATTGGATAGCAGGATGCTTTTGGTTGAGGTACCTGTACATGTAGACTATTCTTTGATGTGGCTCAATTCTTCAGAGAAGGAGCCTTTAAATCTCCTATCTGGGATATAAGCCTGGCTGCTTATATTCCAGGAACTAGATGTGAGAAATAGAATCCCAGACTTTATTCCTCCTATTTTCAGTCTAGCATACTCTACTCTCCGAACTTGTCTCTAAGTCTATAACCTCTGTGGTTCATTTTCACTTATTTGCATTTTCGTCTATTTTAAAACGTTTTGTTGGTAAATAACATACAGAAATGCACAAATCTTTGGCCGGGTGCGTGGCTCACGCCTGTAATCCCAGCACTTTGGGAGGCTGAGGTGGGCGGATCAACTGAGATCGGGAGTTTGAGACCAGCCTGACCAACATGGAGAAACCCCATCTCTACTAAGAATACAAAATTAGCCGGGCATGGTGGCACAAGCCAATTATCCCAGCTACTCAGGAAGGCTGAGGCAGGTGAATCGCTTGAACCTGGAAGGTGGAGGTTACAGTAAGCCCAGATTGCGTCATTGCACTCCAACCTGGGTGACAAGAGCAAAACTCCATCTTAAAAAAGAAAGGAAAAGAAAAGAAATGCACAAATCATAAGTGTACTGCTCAATGAACTTTTACCAAAAAATCTACATAATGGGCCGGGCGCGGTGGCTCAAGCCTGTAATCCCGCACTTTGGGAGGCCGAGACGGGCGGATCACGAGGTCACAAGATCAAGACCATCCTGGCTAACACGGTGAAACCTCGTCTCTACTAAAAAATACACACACAAAAAAAACTAGCCGGGCGAGGTGGCGNGTGGCAGGCGCCTGTAGTCCCAGCTACTTGGGAGGCTGAGCCAGGAGAATGGCGTGAACCCGGGAGGCAGAGCTGGCAGTGAGCCGAGACCACGCCACTGCACTCCAGCCTGGGTGATAGAGCGAGACTCCGTCTAAAAAATAAAATAAAATAAAAAAGAAAAGGCATCTCTTTGGATAGGCCAGTTTTAAGAAACTTTGCCTTTCTCTGCTGACCATGGCACCCCTGAATTAGGACACAAGGCTTGGTTGACTAGTAGAGTATAGGCTAGATTTCATTTCCCCACACATAGCTATGTGGGAGGCAAAGGCTGCAGAACCATATTACCCATTACAGTGGCCTCTGCTGGTGCTAATCACAATGCCCAGAGACAAGGCCTCTGCCTTCTGGAGTGTCTCCCAATTCCACGCACAGGTCTGAAAGGTCAGTTGAAACTCAGAGAGACTTTGCTAAAGTAGGCCTTCTATGACAACAGTCTTTGCTCCCCACTTTCCACTGCACCAAGAGACAGCCCTGAATATCTGAGTCCTAGTGGAGCCAACATTGCAGAGCAGCCCAGAGATCATCCTTCTAACAACCAGGGAACTCTAGTTTTAAAGACTAGGTTCTCCTCACTTAGGCTTCTAACAGAGTCACTCTCAGCACCAAGAGGAGAGGTTTTGTTTTGTTTGTTTTTTGAGATGGAGTCTCAATCTGTCGCTCAGGTTGGAGTGCAGTGGTGCAATCTTGGCTCACTGCAATCTCTGCCTCCCGGGTTCAAGCGATTCTTCTACCTCAGCCTCCTGAGTAGCTGGAATTGCAGGCATACACCACTACAAGTGACTAATTTTGTATTTTAATAGAGACGGGGTTTCACCATGTTGGTCAGGCTGGTCTCGAACTCCTGACCTCATGATCTGCCCACCTTGGCCTCCCAAAGTGCTGGGATTACAGGCGTGAGCCATCGGGCTCGGCTGAGGAGAGGTCTTTAATGCAAATGCCAGTAACAACTCTTAGAGACCATCAACTACCACTAGGACTCCCTGGGATTGTCCTTAGAAATTAGAGACAAGGCCGCTATTGGACATGCTACAACCTCTCCCCACAATTTACTTCACTCACTCACCAGGGCCATCAGCAGATACAGCAGAATGCATATACCTTTATTTATATATTTAAAACAAAATAGGATTAGTCAATAGACATTGGGCTACAACTGGTTTTATGTCTCACTTAATGTATCACAGACACCTTTCGGATGGATACATACAGTGCCATCATTTTCTTTTAGTGGCTGCAGTGTTCTACTACATGGATGTACCATAATCTATTTAGGTTTTCTTATCTTCCCCCCAATTCTCTCCTCCTCATCCTCTCAATAGAGTTATAGCAACTTTTGGATAAATTATTATGTGTAAATAATTAACAGATGAGCCAAGTAATATATTATAATTACATTTCCTTTCTTAAACATTTGCTTTTCCTGGATTTAACAATTGCCTCTCCTTTTCATTTGCTTCATTTTCTATGGTGCTCTGTGAAGTTGTGCAGTGCATAACTTATGCAGTTATATATGGCAGCCCTGTCTATACCTATGGCTAAGTCATCCCAAACTATCAAACAGAGCTTCTTGTTTTCCTCTAGGGTGAATGAGGGGTGAGGGGACTGGGTTTCTGAGAAGGGAGCCAGACTTTCAATATAATTTTACAGACAGTTAAATTAATAGATGATCTATCCATTCATTTTTTTTTCTTAGATGCCTCTGTCTTCCTACTTCAATATCCTGTGTCAGATCATCTGTTTCCTGGATGCTATGTCTTCCTCTTTCTTGGTTTACCCTTTAGTTTGAGTGCAGCATGTCTTCTAGTTACTTCTTCTGAGTGTGCGCATGGGAGGGAAATTATTTAAGCACTGCATGTCTGAAAATGTATTTATTCTACCTTAAAACTCAATTGATATGTTGACTGAATATAGAATTCTACATTGGAAATCATATTCACTAATAATTTTGAAGTATGATTCCACTATGTTTTAGCTTTACTGATTTCCATTGAGAAGCCAAATGCCATTCTTATTCCTGATCCTTTGTATGGAAACTTTTACTTTTCCTACCTCTGGAAGCTTTTAAGGTCTGCTTTAATACTCTGAAATTTTACAATGGTATGCCTCCATGTGGGGCTCTTTCTCGCTCACGCTTCATGTTTTATGAATACAACACTATCTTTTATCGTTCTGCATATACTGGAGTAGAAGCTTAGTAGGGCCTTTTTTTTTTTAATGGTTTTTTTGTTTGTTTGTTTTGTTTTTTGGAGACAGAGTGTTGCTCTGTTACCCAGGCTGGAGTGCAGTGGTGTGATCTCGGCTCACTGCCACCTCCACCTCCTGGGTTCAAGTGATTCTCCTGCCTGAGCCTCCGAAGCAGCTGGGATTACAGGTGAGCGCCACCATGCCCGGCCAATCTTTTGTATTTTGTAGAGACGGGGTTGCACCATGTTGGCCAGGCTGGTCTCGAACTCCTGACCTCAAGTAATCTGCCCACCTCAGCATCCCAAAGTGTTGGGATTACAGGTGTGAGCCACCACGCCCAGCCTTGTTTTAAAATGTTTTATTTGTTCTCATCATTGTTTATATTTTCTCCCACCTCCCCTTTTGTTTTTTGGGTTTTGTTTGTTTCACTTCTGGTTTTCACATTGGAATTTTCCTTGAGTTGTTAGAAATCTTTAGTGATTTGTTCATATTTAAGAGTGAGGCACTAAAAAGCTGCCTGGAAGTTCTGAATGCCTGGGAGAAGGGGTGGGCTTTGATGTATGGCAATTGGATAGCAGGATGCTTTTTGGTTGAGGTACCTGTACATGTAGACTATTCTTTGATGTGGCTCAATTCTTCAGAGAAGGAGCCTTTAAATCTCCTATCTGGGATATAAGCCTGGCTGCTTATATTCCAGGAACTAGATGTGAGAAATAGAATCCCAGACTTTATTCCTCCTATTTTCAGTCTAGCATACTCTACTCTCCGAACTTGTCTCTAAGTCTATAACCTCTGTGGTTCATTTTCACTTATTTGCATTTTCGTCTATTTTAAAAACGTTTTGTTGGTAAATAACATACAGAAATGCACAAATCTTTGGCCGGGTGCGTGGCTCACGCCTGTAATCCCAGCACTTTGGGAGGCTGAGGTGGGCGGATCAACTGAGATCGGGAGTTTGAGACCAGCCTGACCAACATGGAGAAACC
>NW_016807231.1:29955-33948 GCF_001698545.2 Rhinopithecus bieti | reverse complement strand
AAAAAAAAAAAAAAAGAAAAAAGAAAAAAGAAAATCTACATAATGAACATCCAGATGTCTCTTGTTTGGTTTCTACAAATAATAGACCTCTTTTGCTGGAGAGTAACATACGAAAAGCACTGTCTATCTACTTTCCATCTGCCTTTCGTTCTTTTCTTTCTTTCTTTCTTTTTTTTTTTAACAGGGTCTCACTTTGGCCGAGGCTGGAGTGCAGTGGCACACTCACGGCTCACTGCATCTTTGACCTTCTAGGCTCAAGCGATCCTCCCACCTCAGCCTCCCTAGTAGCTGGGACTACAGGTGTGTGCCCACCACATCGAGCTACTTTTTCTATTTTTTGTAGAGATAGGGTTTCACCATGTTGCCCAGGCTGGTCTCAAACTCCTAGGCTCTAAGCAATCTTCCCTCCTCAGCCTCGCAAAGTGCTGGGATTATAGGCTTGAGTCGCTGCTGGGATTATAGGCTTGAGTCACTGCACCCAGCTCTAAGTAGTGTTTTCATGTAGCATTTACCTCTCTTAGTTTCATGGAAGGTAAAGTCTGCATTCCAGTTTCTCCATTTTCTTGTTTTCAGGAGATTTCTGTACTTCACTATCCTCCTTACAAAAGTTGAAATTTTGATGTAGTCTTACCTGTTAATGGATGGCCAAAAGGCATTGGATAAAAATCAGCAGCTATTCCTTATAAATGAGTACAATGAGCATAGAAAGTACAACGATAATAGAAAAAAAAAACTTTCTGTGTTTTTTTGTTTTTTGTTTCTGTGTGGGGGGGGGGTTTGTTTGTTTGTTTGTTTGTTTGTTTTTTTGTTTTGTTTTTTTTTTTTTTGCCGTAGTCTCGCTCCGTTGCCCAGGTTAGAGTACAGTGGCATGATCTCTGCTCACTGCAACCTCTGCCTCCCCAGGCTCAGGTGATCCTCCCACTTCAGCCTTTGGAGTAGCTGGGACTACAGACACACACCACCACACCCAGCTAATTTTTTGTATTCTTAGTAGAGACTGGTTTTACCATAATGCCCACGCTGCTGTCGCACTCCAAGGCTCAATCCACCTACCTCGGCCTCCCAAAGCGCTGGAATTGCAGACATGAGCCACCACACACAGCTAGAAAAGAACTTTCTAAACACAGTAAAAGTATCAAAAGCCAATAGAAAGCATCATAATCAAGTCACTTCCCCTGAAATTCAGGAATAAAGCATAGATGTCCACTATAGTGTTTTGAAGGCTCTGGAATGTGACAAAACAAGAAAACAAAATGAGCTGTATAAATCTAAAGGAAAGAGAAAAGAGGAAAAAAGTATAATTATTTGTAGATATGATTATACACATTAAGAATCCAAGAAACGTAACTTAAAAACATTAAAACTAATAAGCCTATGTAGTGGATATCTGCTGTTTTGCTTTGCCCAGCATTCCTTCCTCTCTGCTTCTAGCAAGAGCATTCTTCTTCCTTTGGATACCTGCTCCTACTTTACCCTTTCAGTATAGTCCTGGTAGGACAGGCAATCACAATAGTCCCCTCCCCTGCCTGTGGCTGGGCACCTAACCCAGGATGGACTAATCATAATATAATCATAATATCCAACCCCATTGGACCCAGTGGTAGCTCCAAGTGGTAGGCATGAGACCTGGCCCAGAGATACAAGACCTCCCTTGGAATTTTCCAAATCAAAGGTAAAGACGTAACTTTGTCTTTTCCTTGGATCTTGAACTGTAAGGATGTGATCCTAGAGCAAGTGGTAGCCATGTTGGGTCTCTACCATGTAAAAGAGTCTTAGAGAATTAGGCGATACAGAGAGAAGCAGAGATGAAAGATGAGACGGAGTGAGAGCCTAGATCCCATTGGAGTCCCTGGATCTAGTTGGGTCTGAGATCTGCCCTATTCTTCCTAGTTACATTAACCAATAAACTCAATTTTCCTCTTAAGCTTATTCAAGTTGGGTTTCTGTCACTTGCAAACAAGAGTCCTAATACAAGCCAGATGTAAAATAAATATACAGAATCTCATCATTTCCATTTTTTTCCTTTTCAAAGTATTATTAAATAGCTCCCTTTTATTTTCAACATTTGTTATAAAATGTTAAACATGCAGAAAAGTTTAAAGAATTTTACAGTGAACATCAATACACCCATGACCTAGATTTCAAAATTAACATTCTTTTGTTATATTCCAATAATTTTCTCTTATTCTAGTAATAACAGAACTAGACATTATGTGTACATATATATATCACATTCACAACAGTGTGAAACACCAACAGATACAGACTAAAGCCTTAACAAAACTCGTCTCTCAAGACAAAGGACCAAAAAAGGAGCAATCTAGCAATCGAGAAAATTGTAGATAGGTAATCTCGTCAAGCCAAACGCCATGAGGAAAAAGAAATGCAGACTCACCCTCACCCACGCCAGCAATGGCGGAACAGGAGCCTAGACTTCGGCTCTTAGAAGGCTCCAGTTCCCATCTCCCATCCCCCACCTTTTCCCGCTCAGCAGAGACCACGTGGAGAGCCTGATGCCCCTCCCTCTCCCCTTGCAGGAGATGTCAGCATTACCCCGATGCCCCTCCCCTCCCCTCCCCATGAGGGTGATGTCAGCACTACCCAATTGTGAAGACACAATCCCTCCCCAGCAGTTTAGTTTAGAAACTGCCAGTCTTGGTATAGAACAACCTTGGCTTATCTGTTGAAGTCCCATAGGTAGTATTATTAGAGAATAACCCAGACTTTGGGAACTGTATAACTCTGAGATCATTTGAAATTTTCGTTTTGTTTTTCTTTTGGCTCCAACCAGGCCCCTGTTGTTAGTCTAGTGGGGTTTCCCCCTGCAAAGATTGGTCAGATCTGCTGTCTATCATCCTGGAAGGTGTTAAATACACAGGAAGTCCAGTCTCAGTGGGCAGGACCTAGCCTGAAAGGGCGGGCATTGCTAATGTGTTTTCAAAAGGTCTTCCCAATCGTCTGCTTTAGACAGATCGGACCTTAGAACACAACGGATCCTCAAGTGACTGACGGTGAGCTAATATGCCCTTTTGAGATTTTGGAATGTGGGGAGGATTTGGGTCACAAGACCTAAGCAAAGCCATATGTTTAGGCAATTTTAAGTTATTCTCAATGTTGTGCTAGGTTTAATTATTCCCAAATATTTATAAGAGGTATGTTAAAAGTTACAGCCTTTACTCACCTGTGATGTGGATAACTTAGGGAAAAGCTCGTTAGAGTCATAGTTATTTGTGAAGATCCTACCCAGCAAAGTGGTGATCGCAAGATGGCCTTCAACAACCATAGCACTGCAACTTAATGAAGAGGCAGGAACAGAAGAAAATCTGTGACCTGATTCAGATCGTGAGATAGTATTTTGAAGAACCTCCAGAAATAGCTGGAGGACACTTTGAGGGGAATCTGTTTTGTTGACATTCAAGCCAGTAGGAGTTCAAGCCGTTGTAATTTAAAAGGGCATGTCAGGCTTCCAATTTAAGAGAGTCTTAACAAATGTGTTTTCCTACCCAAATCAGTTTTAAATGACAAAAGAAAAAAACAAGTAAAAGAATAGCACTAAAATTGCAAAGGTTAGCAAGGAAGGATGTGATTAGCAGACCAAAATTTTGATGATTTCCTTGAAGATATCGAACAAATAGGATAAAATTGGCTGGGAAACCAGAGTCAATGAATTCATAACACTGTACCGATATGGGAGAGGACTGCTGTAAAAGTGAATTCTCTGTTTTCTATCATAGACCCAAAGCATTGATGATGTCACAGTCATCTGAATCAGGAGATGGGAGTGATGATGAGGCTACTACCTCTAAAAACGGTGGTAAGTAAATGAACTAGTAAAACTCAAGAGTTAATCTAAATAATTGTTAACAGCATGTCTAGGAAGCTTGAGTAAATTATTATGAAATTATTCCTCAGGCCCGGGTGCGGTGGCTCACACCTGTAATCTCAACACTTTGGGAGGCCGGCAGGCCAGGGCGGGGGGCGGTGACGGGGGAG